>NW_011333040.1:884982-941424 GCF_000735185.1 Notothenia coriiceps
GCTCCGATCCTGTGTATCCTATTATGCAATAAGCTGTGTGGTTGCTTCAACGTGAGTGGCTACCAACTCCTGGTTTTGCCCCCAAGATACTGATTGGAGCGTGCCAACCTCCAATCCCCGTGCCATCCCAGCGCACACCTGCCAGAGATGACGCTACAAAGCCTGAGGACAGCTATCACTCAGGAGGCTCTGTTGCAATCAGACGCCTCACACATCTTGGTCCTGTGTGGACAAGTCAAACTTAAGCTAGTAGATTGTATTTGACTCTTCTGAACTGTGTTTAGTGTTGTGTGTTAGGGGTGTTTAGTTATGTGTTTTGAGTAGCGTGTGGTGATATGTGTTTAGCGTAGCGTGTTCTGTTATGTGTTTAGAGTAGCGTGTTTTATTTCCCCTTTGTTAGCTGCGTTTACCTGCAGCCTCCTTCCAATTAGTGTTGATGGAAGTGATCTCAGGTGTGTCAACTAGGCTCATTTTTTGAGTCCTCTTTCTGTTTCTAGCAGTAGATTTGCGCCCCTTTGGCTCCTTTGTTTGGCTTAGGCTATTTTTTTGTTTCATCTTGTACACCTTCATTGTTATTTATTAAACCCTATTATAATTATTACCAAATCCATTCTGGTGTGTGTTGTTTTCCTCTATCCTAGAGGGGGACGTAACATACTATTGATATAAAATGACATTGTCCAAGGGAAGTGCAAGCGCGCTGAACAATTGTCTTCTAATCACTAGTTTTTGGTATATCAAATATTCACTTACAATGTAATAATTGACAAACGCTGTTTAGATGATGTCTCACCACATAACTAGATCTGAAAGAAGTGTATAAATCAACTAACTAATTAACTGACAACTGATGAACTAATCCACTGTCTAAAATACTATCCTTAGACCCTGCTACCAGAAGACTTAAACATCCTGGAAAATTCTGCTGCATCTTTCACTTAATTTATTGAAAATAAAGCGGGAGAAAGTCATTCTTTGGAATACCATTTCTGCTATGTTAAGTCAACTTGACTTTTTGTTCTACCTGTTAAAGGCCATGGCCGACCGACTTTTGAGCACAATGCTCTGCTCTTATTTTGTCAGAAATGTTAAAGACATGGTGATTTTGCAGGGGCAGCGCCCAGGCTTCGGCCCCCTGCTGCTCACAGCTCCAGAGGCCCAGCTGCTCGCTACAATAGAGCCATGATTACACCTACACAGCTCGCAGGGTTCTCAGTTCCTCCCCGGCTGTCTGCTCTCCGCTTCCAACCCAGCAGGCATGTGATTGTACCAGCGTCACTCACCCTTTCACTGCCTGCCTCTCATAACCTATGGCTCTCTGTCACTGCCTCCCACATGCAGCGCCTTCTCACACTGCGGCTGGCTTTATTCTGACCTAAAATATGTGAGGGAATGTATTGCCAATCAGATGAATGGGAAGCTATATAATTAAGTGAGAGCTAATGAAAGTAAAAAATATACAAACTAAAAAGACTTTATACATGTGTTACCAGCTACTTGAACCTGGTGATTTAGATCTAATGGGTAAAACACACTTTGACTACAGCTTCACTTTTGGCCAGTGGAAAATTGAATGGTAGTGGTAGACTGTGAGTGCCAAAACACTCCATGTTGTCTAGATACAATAAACAGCAAGCAACACAAATTGGGCAAAGAAATAGCATTCCACTTTTCCTTATGAAATGTATGGCCTGCTTAGTTTTATGTGGTGCCTTGTTGTGTGTTATTGCTTACATGTCCCTTTAAAAGCTAAGATACATTTTGACCAGACTTCATTATGATATACATATTGTGGTGTTAAAACTATATAAATGGACTAAACTGCTTATCTTAAAGTGGTTGTTTCCTTAAGAAGTCATTTGTTAAATAATTTAGACTACATTTAAGTATTTTAAGTAAGTATAGTTTTCCTTTTAGAGCAACAATCCTCCCTGCGGAGATCCACAACATCCCCACGCTTGACGCCTTCATAAGGGCCCTCAAGTCCCATCTGTCTGCCAAGTACTTTGGCCACAAATCTATTTGTTGTTTTGTCTGTCTAACTGTTCGTCTGTCTGCCTTTTTGTTTTTGTTATGTTTGTTTATACTCCTGTTCTTCCTTGTAAAGCGACCTTGGTTCTCATGAAAGGCGCTATAAAAATCTAAGTTATTATTATTATTATTACTGTTCCACAAGTTACTAAACAGTGAGCACAAAACTGAATATGTCAATATACAGTTTATATGTTTGTGATAGTGATTTCTTAACAAATCACTATCACACACATCACACAATTAGCCTAGTTAGGTGAGGTCAGGGCGACAGTAATGATTTCACACTGTGCAGCTTTGATAGAGATGCTGAAGCAGGTGATTCACGAGAACCCTTAAATTAATCATAGAGGTGACACACAAAGCCATATATCACATTTGAAATTAACTTATCAATAATTCACTCGTATTGAAACAAGACTAAGTGTCCTTCATCTGCAAGTTCTCCAACAGTAAGTGGGGGGAAATTATACAAAAATGATTTATACTCTGCTGAAAAAAAAAGCTACAGTGCGGTTCAGCTTCCTTTGAAACTGTTTTAAACCTCCAAATAAACATGCATCTAGTATGTATCGAAATTATGTTTGTGAACTGTGTTAACAATATGATAAAGCACATTATCCCAAATATTGCTCGCAGTACAATGGCTTGGGGGGACATGCCAGAGATGCTGATGCCAAACAGACCTCCCCTGCATAACTGTGTGTACCATGCCAAGCTTACCAACATCTCTAAACAGCTTAAGCACTTGTGTAAATGTGCTGTATTTGGAGAAACCAGGCTTGTGGTTTAACATTGAGTATTTTCTGGACCAGACATTTCTCTGGTAAAATGAGCCCTCAGGCCAAAGGGGTGTAGTAAACATTTTAAATCATGAAGCAATAACATCCACACACCAATAAGACTGCCTTTCTGGTGGAAAACCTGGAGTCTGTCATTATAATTCCACTCATGGCAACCGTTCCTTTAAAGCCCATGCTGTCCGGTGGTCCAGAGCTGCAGTCCTCTTGCATGTACCTGGGATATCGCGCTGGACACTGTGCTTGGGGTTGAGGTGGAGGTATGAAACCCATCTCATAAAGCCCTTCAATCTTTGAAGCCCCAGTGGTAAAGCCTAGGTGGCTGATGCCATCATTGCAGCCTGAGTGTTGAATTGTATCTTGACCTCAGTTTGAGGTAAGAGACAGTCTGCCTGAGTGACAACAAGCAATCTGCCGATAGCTGTGCCTATCAGTAGTTTAACTCCAATGGAATGATGCAGCCTTGGAAGAGAGATTGCTATGAAGCTTTATTTTGAAACTGAGGGATAGCAGCTGTGCAAGCTCTCATTGTGTTTTGTACAAGAATTTGGAAAGATAAGACTGTCTATAGTCAAAACTCCAGCAACACTATTGTACATTGTGAGCAGTGCTTGTCTGGTTCAAATGGAATAGAAACTTGAACAAAATACAATTCTGGGTAAAGAAAGTGCTGCAAATAGAGGTCAATTAATAAACCTTTTAGAAAGACAGAAGTAGAAGAAAGACCTTGCTATTGCACGCCATTGTGTAAATCAAGTGGAGATCCCTGGATTTTGTTCAGTCCCTGGTAGTAAAATTGTGCGCATTCTCAAACAACCTTATCAAGTCTTCAGCCGAAATGAATGCAATTTAAAAAAGAACAGAGAGTTTTCTGAGGGAAATGGGGTGTTGATAATGTTGCAACTGTTGCAATGAAAGGCACTGCTACTTGTAAACTGTCTCGTCCCCACATGAAGACTAGTCTCACTTAATACAAAACTAAAAAGGTGTGTCAGAGCTATCGGTATCAATTAGACAAATAAATCATATTTGCAAAAGGTTTAAAGAGGCTTTATCCTTGTTATTTTCTAATCTAGATCACATTTCTTGTCATATGATATTTCTTGACTTCACCAGCTGATAAGGATTTGTATCGCTGTGATTCTTCTGTTTCTGGCTTGTGAGTGCCTCTGTGTGTCTGCGTTTGTGACAGCCTTGGGGAATCCAGTGGTGTTGCAGTGGGGGCATCAGTCACCAAAAGCCAGCCAGTTCTCTACACTTCCATTTTGCTTTTCTTTTTTCCCCTCCCATCTAAGAATTTCTGTAGTGATGGTGGAAAGGCAGTGAGATTGAAAAAGGCCGATCTCTAATGGAGTAAAGTGCCCAGCCTTTAAAGAGACTAATAGCCACTACAAATGAGAGTAAGTAAGAGCAGGTTGGAACCATCCGTATTTCCAATCTGATGTCCGTGTGTTTCATTCTGTAGCTTTTTTATTGGATTATGATTGGTCTTGTCAGAAAATCTATTTCTCCACTGACTGGATTGGCAATATTGTTTATGCCACACTCAGATGCCATTCATTTCTCTTTCCCTTTTCTAACAGCAGACTGTTCCTGGAAATTCACTTGACCTCCTGTACCCAATGACTTTCTGTTAAACTGCTCATGAAAACATAATTCAATACATAATATGGAGTAAATCTTTGTGTACAGTAAAGAAACTGATGGCGAAAATATCTTAAATTATAGACTCCTTTCATTCCAGCTTGCTCGTGCACTGCTGTCCACTCTGTGGCCAGGCTGAGCGATGGGCCATTTTCTGGAGAAGCACTCAGACGAACAAAATGATTCCACACCAACAGACAGGGAGAGGGGCCACTTTTCCCAGGCAAGGACAGCCTATCAATTGGTGTGTGTTTGTGTGTGCGCTTGTGTGTGTATTCATTATGTCATGTGTTCCTGTTCTCAGATTTAGCTCCAGATTTAGCACTTTTTGTTAAGAGGCCATTTTGATTGGTTCTCGCACTAAACTCATTTAAAATTACTTAAATTACAATTAGGATTTAGGACAGGGTGAGGGTAGTAGTGAGGGTTAAAGTGGGGAGTTGGTAGATGGGGAATCAATGTAACCAAGCGATAAGGAAGTGTGTTTGTGTGTATTGACAGGGCCCTTTATCAGTAGAGAAAATGATCTTGATCTGTGTTCTCTGTCAAATAACTGTGCCCTGTCAGAGCTCACAGCTGACTGCTTTCACAGCCAGTGCTGTTTGTTTAAATGTAAAGGTAATCAGGAGGTAGACCACAGGGATCCACAGAGCCAGATTTTGTAGAGCCAGGCAGATGGGTTGATCCCAAGGGATGGGTGCAAGGACGGGCCACATCCAGGAGTCATACATCCCCTCTATCTGATCTCCTCCATCTTAATGGAGAATACAAAAGGTGAAATAAAACAATTTCTTTCAATTTATATTTAAAAGTGCCGTGTTTAGCTATGTAAGAACTCGAGGCATTGCGTCTTCTTGACCTGGGTCTTAAACCTACCACAGAATACTTATATTACAAAACAGTAAAGAAACAGACTTAACAATACATTTAAAATATGAAAAAGAAAGAGTAATGGGTTGGTATAATTCATACAGCATGTCTTCAAGCCAATTGAGTGATTAAAAAGCTGTATATATTGAATACCTAACTAGCAAGCTAACGGGGCTAAGAGTGCTAACAGTGTTAACCTGTTACCTAGAGGGTGGCAATTACGTGGAATGCCAACAGTGTATAAGCGCACACAAGGAGGGAGCATGACTTCATTCTCTGTTCAGGTAGACATTACTCCACTTCAACTAATCACTGCAGTCGTTTTTTGCTGCTATATTAATATTTGTATTTTTGTAAAAAAAACGTTAAGGTTAGAATGATTAATGTATCAAATGTAACTGTAAAGCAGCATGTTGAGTGATACGCAGCACTGGCAATGACATGTTATACTGGTTTTTTTTACAAGACGTACATTACTACCACTGCTCTGGTCTTACTGACGAATCTCAAGCGCCGTATTATAGGATTGAGAGTCATAAACCCCCTAATCTGACTTTGTCAGATCGTTCAGGAATTCAATCTGGTTGGGCTCTACATTGCAAGCATTTCCCTCATGAGCAAAGAAAAATGTTTTGAGAGCACTGATGCAGATTTTCTATAGTTCTGCCTCTTTTGGTAGAAAAGTTAGTGCTAAAAGAATCAGATGGAAGCTTCTCAATTCTATCCAGAGCTGGTCATATTAATTAATTTAGTCTTTTTCAGTCCAAGACTGCCTTTTAATCCCAAAAAACAAAGTAGGATTCATAGCAAAGAAAGCAGAGTAGGATTCATAGGTATTCATATGAACATATAGTGGACTGTTTAAAAGAAGATGAAAATACTGTACATCTATGTTCTCATTATGAACCGTATGACCCTCGAGGAAATGTTCATATTGAAACAAAATAAAGAAAATGAACTACCTGATGAAAAAGGCAAATCATAAAGCATATTTGCTTTTCCTTCTACAGCATCTCTTGTTCTCATACATATTTTTCCCGTTCTTCATCACTTTTTTCTTTTTGAGAAGTCCTTTTTTTAAATAGAATTAAATGCAAATTAGAGTGGAGCTGATTATCATATAAACGTCTGTTGCCTAGAGGGGCAAGACATTCTAGCATTATTTATTTATTTAGCCATATTTCACACACAGTTCCTATAAAACTCTGACTTTAATCAGTCCACACTTTCTTTTAAAGACATAGGGGACTAAGGGACTGGTTTAAGCGATGCGTGTGTTTGAGTTTGTAGGTTTATTTTCTTCAGTGTGCGTGCACACGACCAAAAGCAGAGGCAGAGGGCTCAACCTGCAGCATCCATACACCTGCACAGCTTTATTAGCATGTTAAGTGGTTAAGTGCATTGCTCAATTAGTCAGCTTCTTCTTGTTCTTGGTCATAATCCTTTACTATTCATTTCGAGGGCAATCACCTGTGAAGGTACACATCTGAAACAGCATCACAAAGCTTTATAATCCAATACTGTACGTGGGGCTGGAGAGGCTTTCTAATGGAAGCACCGTTATGTTTGCAGTCACTCACCAGTGCAAGTGGTCTGAATTGAATTCACTGGGAGTGAGGGGAACATTGTTCAGGCAATTACCCGGAACTAACACAGAGGGGAGAGATAAAGTGAAGCGGTGGGGAGAGATTTCGACAAAGACAAAGTGGAGACTCTGAGCAACACACAAGAAAAAACAAAAGGAAAATTGCTTCCATTTCAACTACTGTAACCTGTAAGGCCCCAGAAGTGTTGGCTGACACAAGGTCAAGATTACCCAGATGCCAAAAAGAGACCATGATCTACATTTCCATTTTATGAGACATTAATGATGTCTTATTGTGGCCACACAGAAGGAAATGCTGAAACCACCAGTCTATTCAGTTTGCATATTCACATCGTGTCTCCAAAAGTTTCCTCAATGTGCACTGGTCTCCCCTGGTCACAGAAACTTCAGTATCTACATTTATGTTTCCTTTTTTTCCAAATGAAGTTCTGACAACAGCATTGATCTGATTCACTCTTTTGAGCAACTTACTGTAGTACTGTATAATCTTTCAGCAATTGGCACAGAAATATGACGTTTCCATTTCTCAATTATACCTAAATAGCTGTGATTGGCTCAATATTTGATCAATTTCAATTGCTGAAAAGGAACTGAAGATGTAGTCAGAAATTCTGGGACCTGGAGCCAGGCTAGACTTCTCTCAGAGTCCAATATTTAGAGGTTAGATGTACAGTTTTGGGTGCCATAAGATTGCCTTAGTGGGAATCTGTTTGTTTATATGGGCCAGCCCTGTGAAAGGGAAATAACACTCTGCGGGGTTCCCAAAGAGGTTGGCAGTCTTACATGTCAGTTTTCCTGGTTGGCGCTTCTGCCTCACTGCTCTTCTACGGTTCTTTAACAAAGGTAACACTTTCTAAAACTATAACTAAACGAGAGACCATTTTGTAAGGGATGAAACCAGCCAAATAAGGCCAGAGTCCTTAAGTGTGTTTGTGTGTGTGTGTGTGTGTGTGTGTGTGTGTGTGTGTGTGTGTGTGTGTGTGTGTGTGTGTGTGTGTTGGGGGGGGGGCATTCCCCATTTCCTAACTCCCTACTCCCGGTGCCCTTGCTTGGATCAGACCTATCTTCAAACTAGGCCTTTGTTTTAAAATCAACTACAAAGAGTTTGTGACTGCAACTTGCATGATTGTCACGGTAAAAAAAAATCTGTACATGAAAATGACAGACATATAAACACTAAGATGACTCGCACAATACCCACAAGTCGAAAAACAATAATGTCAACACACCGTGTTGCCCAAGTTGCTATTGAGACCGTCTCATCTCAGCAACATCACATGGGATTCAATGTACTCTGCTGTTTTTCAATAGATACACTGCTCTCTTTCTTCCACTGTCTCTCTTTCCCTTATCCTTGTATCCTTGTATTTCAAGCCTTTTGTGTGTTTTCACTATATTGTCAAATCTGTACCCCTGAATCTCTCCGTTTGGCAGTCTGGTCCTTTACAGTAGGTACACTGCACACTTTATCAACATCTCCTTCTGTAGCCTCTGGCACAGGGTATCGTGAGGGCAGTTTGGGCTTCACCTTCCACAAGTCTTAATGTCTCAGGTGTCACACAGTACAAAGATACATGCTTCCCATCCAATGCATTATTCAAAGACTTCATGCAATCGCAGGCCTATCTGAGTACACAGTGTATATCCAGGCTGTGTTGCTTCTGCACTATGACCCCAGGTGCCTTTCATTTCCCATGCATTATTCCAGTGCTTTAAGAATGCCAGTAGTTCTCCCCAAAAGACACTGGGAATGAGTGTGTCTGTGTCTGTGTGTTTAAACGTATCTATCCCATCTCTTACTTTCAGCGGGGACCATACAAACAGAACATTTAAATGCCTCCATCTGCTTATCAGCTAAGGAACCCTTAAAGTACTGAGGTGTTTGATGAGCAAAGTAAAACAGAAAACTGAAATATGCATTAGCATGCAGGCTTTTTTGTTTTTAACTACTGTAAGAGAAAGAAATAAGAAGAGGTAGTAGGCAGACACATAAGCCTGATGATGAGTAATAACACTTAACAAATTCTTATTTTGATCAAAAAATAACAATATCCCAACATTGTTTGAATAGGCTTCAGGAAGTATTACTTGAGATAATCTAAGTTTTACCAAGCCATATGTTCTGGTCAGAGTCATTGGCACCTCAGCTGAAATACTATGATTCAAAAACAGAAGAAACTGCCATGCCAGTAAAATATATTTGTCAAACACATTTGCCTCCTCCTTACTGAATTAAACTGGACTACAATAATGAAAGCAAATCAACAAATTATCATAGCTTACAATGATGTCTTCATGTCATTATTGATGAGCCAATTACTATCGTATGTGAAAATCTTGAAAGATATCTTTTCAAAGTCTATGTTTTTCTGGTATGTGAATTAATTAATATGCGTTGTTGCTAATGTTATTGAACATGTCCATAACTTTATAGTTGGTATAAGTGTTCTAGTTTAATTATTGTGAATATGAAGAATAAGAGATAAGTCTTGTCATATTTTGGAAGTTTGCCAGTAAACACGGCATCCAACTTTTGCGCAATCCACTCGTTGATCGTACTGAATAGAACTGAACATACGTATACAGGAAGACAAAAATATCCCAACAGCCAGGGAGCACATGCAGAGAAAGCACCACTAGGGTCCGTTTGCAATCACTTCATGTAGCTCTGCAGCAGAAAGGAGCGGGGATAGAGAGACAAGCAAGCAAAGACAAGTACTGCATGTAGGAATATGACGGATATGGTCAAGACAAAAACCTCTGCACTCTCAGTCTATTACAGCTAAATGTACCCAAGGTTTACAATGCTGATGCTGAGAGCATATTTTATGATGATAGATCTCTAAAAAACTCAAACAGCCCCAATGACACTAATGCAGAATGGCAATATGTCTAATCATCTCCTGTGTAAAGTGATCATTATATGGCAATTGGTACTTCCTACAACAAAAGCAAATATCACAACCTGTTATTTCCATCCTTTCATTCCCCTTGCATTTCTCTCTTTATCTCAATTAGTAGAATGTCACGTTGTCAGATTCAATTACATTGTGGTGATGAGACATGACACCAGTTATGGAGTACTCAACGAGAAAAGTGTGGAGAGTTGTCTGTGTCTTCAAATGTCTGATTATTTGCTCATGCAAAAACATCTCAAGAGCCTTTTATGGAGTCATTTGTAGCAACTGCTGAATTTTCTCCTAACGTTTGTTTTAGCAGTAGCTTTTAGCTGCGTTACACTTTTCTCATAATGTAGCTGAATTACCATCCAATAGCCTCTCTCCTGCCACAATCTCTGCTATTAGTGTTACGGCTGTAACGTCTCAATTTCCTTTCTTCCCTTACTTCCTCCTTCTTTCTCGTCTCCCCCTTTAAACCTACCTTTTCTATAATCCAGGTCTTTGGGGGGCACAGAGAGAGGACTTGAAGTTAGGGGGAGAGGAGCGGTTGAGTGCACAACTCAATTATACATCAAAGCACTTATGTCGGGGACACCACGGAAGGGGGAGCCAAGAAGGAGGTGGAGAGGAAGAGGGTGGAGGACAGAGGGGGTTTCACTAGGAGGGGTGAGGAGGGACTTTGGTGACAGTCGCTGGTATCAAAGTTAGTCTGTGACTACAGGGAAAAAAGGCCATGCTTACTTGAGCGAAATACATTTTGACTTGTCTGTTTCCTTCTGACAGTCTGACTCACAGAAAGCAAATGAACATCTACGTCAGTATTCAAACCAAAGATTTTTCTAATCAGCAATATTGTTTTAAACTTTCTCACGTGTAGATCCAGCAAATGGCCTGATGTGGATAGCAACAACGGCTAGAAGCATTGATGATGCCGTCACTGGTATTATCTACTTAGTTCTTATAGACAGTTATATTTAAGGCATAATGCATGTTAATCTTTATTTATTTTTGTTTATCTTATGATACTTCTCGGCTGTAATATTTACGAAACAAACTGGAATATAATTAACATATAAAATATAAAAAAATATCCAACAAAGCAAAGCTTAAGGCAGGGTTTGTGAGCTCCACAATTCTCTTCCCATTATACTCAAATGGGCAGTGATAGCAACAATCCCCTAATGACATAGTAAAATGATAAGATGACACCTCCATTATTGACAGTTTGTGGATACACTCACCACCCTATTGCAAATTATTATAAAAAACTGAGATTATATTCCTCCCAAAGCAAATGGTTGGTCACAGTGAAGCTACTATTCACAATATACCCATAACTCAAACGTCTTAATGTTAGAAAACCTTTTGTCTAAGTTCATTATTTAGATTCTGTCAGGTTTCGCTAATGTAAACATTATAATTAAAGTCATTCTGAAACTGTTACACATATTCCGATAAAATACCTTCACACAGCCATGGTAAGATGAAGGAAAACACAAGGTACATTTAGTCCAAATCAAACAAAGCCGTGAAGCAATTTTGTCAGAAGACATATCATTCAAAACAGTAGCAGTATAATGTATATTTGAAAATGTCTTCTGTTCAAAGATTCAGTAGAAAATCCTAGAGAGAAAACAATACTGAAACCCCTACTAGCTGCCACTATAGAGCTGGGCCATATGGTGCATTTTTAATATATGATGAATTGCCTTTCTAGCCTCACCTGAAGTGGGGCTAAAATGTAAAATGTGATGGAGGTGCTATAAAAATAAAACCTGCACCGTCCCTTGGAATTAAAATGTGTAAGGGGGAAGCTCTTTTTGCATTTGCCTGTGTTAAAGTAGTAGATATAGACAGCACTAACGGAAAAGTGTCTACAACATCAAGGGTTAAACCTCTGGGGGAAATTATTGACTAGAATATCTTCCAGGGAATCATATTGTTAGAAAGACCGATCAAGAACCAAACAAGACACTAATGGAACCATCATACTGACTTAAATGACAGCCTGAAAATGCAGCAGACATTTGAAAATGATGGGCTGTTATTTGAATCTTAAACATCTGTTTGTCACCTTAATTATTTTTGATGGGTGTTTGTTGTAGTTGTCATGTATGCCTGCTGAAATATAGCTAAACAAAACCTAGGCTCTGAGGTGTAAATTAAACAGTGTGAATGTGGTGGCAAAGCATGGCTATTAAAGCCAATGCTGTAAACTTTATTTAAAATAACATTTGTTGAAACATCCTGACAGGTGTAAACGAGATGGATGATCTGTGAAAAAAACATGTTGCTCTTTTTGGCCTCAGTGATATTTGAGCAAAAGAAACAACCAATCAGAGCTGAGGAGTCTCTATCACAGTTTCAAATGCTGCCCATGAACTCTGATCAAACTTTCAAAGTAGGAAGCGTTGATCAAAAATGAATCAAAATTCTGCTACTGCATTATTTCCATAGAAGAGTGCACATGGTGTGATTCAAGTTGATGATATTTGACTTTATGGAAGCTGTTGTGTATCTATAGCTCACTGTTCAACAAAAGAAAGGCAACTGTTGGTAGCAACAGTACTTCTTTAGTATTCCTATTCCTTTCTTCTCTGAATGCATTATTTTTCCTTTAATGCCTTTCTCCCTTCCATCTCAATTGTTGAAGTGACAGGCAAAATAGATTTGAGCAAATTGGAAAGGCTATAAAGCTCTATTAAGGAAAATCTAGCCACGGTCTGAGGAACAGTGAGGGGGGTAAACAGACACATGTGGAGGGGACTGTATATTGAGAGGAGGACAGGGGGAAAGAATCTTAGAGGAATTTGTATAATGCCAAAATTGAGCCCTGGTGAGGTTGAAGGCAAAGCCTGTATCTGAACCATTTTTTCCCCACACGTCAATTTCTTTCTTCTTTTATCAGCGTAATGATTCCATACACACCGCATAAAGTGATGAGGGTTCGCAATCTGTCTTTCTCTCTGTGTCCCACATAACCATAAACACAATCACACAAGCTGCTGCACAATATGGAGTGTCTGACAAGATGCACAACTGTCTTGGATGTTAGCAAAACCTTGTCAGAATTCACAATCCTGCCAAGGAGATGGTGGGAGAGCGCCAAAGGCGGGGTGGGGATGGAAGGGTGGGTCCCACACACTTGAAAGAAAGGGAGAGGGGGAACGACAGGTTGATTTATTCAAAGAGTGAGGAGTGGGTGAATCAAACTTTAATGGCTTTTGGGAGTGCAAGCCGTTCTCTCTCTCTCTCCCTTCAATCTTGCCCCTCTCACACAGCGTTTCCTTGTGTGCTCCCCCCTTACTTCTCCCTCTCCCCCTATCCGTCTCTCAGAAATACACTTTTCTGTGGTCACTCACAGACACGAGCCTTGTTTGTTTTTTTGACAGACAAATCTGCGCCCATATCTGCGTGGCACGCAAATCAAGGTGCTCTTCATGCTCAGTGGATAAAGTAAAGTAAATGACAGAAAGATAAAGAGAGGAAGAGGAGGTGATTTACCTTCACGAGTGGCAGCATACGTGATGCACAGGCAGTATTTGTTGCGTTAACCCCTGGACTGGAAAGGAAAAGTATTCTACAGGCACGGCATCCTCTCTGACAACTCACTTAAGCAACCACTTGCCCTGAAAGGCTTACTGAAGTCCACAAATGAATCATGTTTGATGGAAGTTACTGACTGCACTCACTCCTGTAAGATTGAACCCGGTATATAGTAGACATCTATAGTCAATATCTGCAGATGAAGAATTACACCCCAACACACACACAACAAAAAATCAATTAAATGCAAAAACTGAAATGAAAGGACTTTTTCTGCATGAAGTATGTGAGCCAACAGCTGGTACAACATCCTGGACCTGTACAAAAAATAAGCTAGCCATATGTAATGTGTTGAATACAAAAATGGAGAAGTTGGTGTACGATTTACATTAGTTTGTGGAGGATGATCATTTGCTGTAGTCTAATCAATGCTGTCAGACATAATCATACAGACAGATGGAGAAAGATCTACTGTTTCAACACTTCCCAAAACAACTGTATTTGTGATTTAAGGAACAGCTTCATATATGCCATGGAAAATGTCTGCTGAAATTCTTCAGTGGAGTTATTTTAAGTTAGAAATGGAGCCTGAGGTGAGTACAAAATGGACTGCTTCCCATTTAACCTTCTCACTTTATCCATTTTTTTCCTCTTTCTCCCTAAATCCCTCCCTATGGGGCTCAGGGTCTTAGTGTCAGGCAGAATTCTCTTGGAGGCCTGCGCCTGTCAACCAGCCACCACTCAGCTCAGTAACCACAAGATTCAATTACACTACAGGGGAGACCAGGAGAGATGATACTGAAATCATTATGGCCTAAATCCAACTTCTTAGAGGCAGTGTGTGTGTGTGTGTGTGTGTGTGTGTGTGTGTGTGTGTGTGTGTGTGTGTGTGTGTGTGTGTGTGTGTGTGTGTGTGTGTGTGTGTGTGTGTGTGTGTGTGTGTGTGTGTGTCATAAAGATGTTGTTCCTTTTTGGTTTGTGTGCATTCCGTGTGGAGGATAAATGTACAGAAGGTAAATCCCGAATATTTTATGACTGTAATTTCTAAATAAATGTATTTCACCACAAATAAGACTCGTTTTTTTCCCCAGAGAACCTTGCAACTGCAACAACCTTAGTCATCAAAATACTGTAGTGGCTGCTTTAGAGCTGAAATATCTGTTTGTAATCCGGTAAACAAATTACTTTTCGGGTGCTGTAACCTGCTGCTGAGATGCACAAGGCGATGAAAGATTAGGGATTGAATTAAAGCATTCAGAAGTGGAAAAAAGGCAAAGAAGAAAAGGGAAGGAAGCAGATTTATCCATGTTCTACCTGACAGCGACAGAGGGCACATCAAAGAGCAGGTGTCTCTGTTTTGCTGCCAGAGCCCACATCAAGCACTAAGCAGCTCATTCACAGGCGTAATCGGAGCTCTCAAACACCCTCTGCCAATACTATCTAAAATATGAGTGCATGTGTGTGAGTGTTTGTGTGTTTAGTGCATGAAATGATATCACGCTATGCATCTCATATTTGTTTTGAGAAAGTAGCAGCCAAAAGTTGGGTGTGAAATGAAGCTAGTTTGAATGAATTCCTTCTACAGACATGGTGCCTTTATACAGTCAACAACGAGAGCAAACGCGCTACAACGGCCCAAAACATTTCTATGAGGAGAAACTTGCTGCAGTTAAAAGAATTATGCAAATAAAAAAACGCAAATTTGCCAAAATGGATGCAAATGAAGAAACATCTCCACAAACTTGACAACATATGGACAGTATTTAGAAAACATAAACCAATTGGCGCAGCGTTAACTAAAAGCGCTGCATAAACAAAACGGTGCAAATACAATACGGTGAAAGAAACTAAAGGCTGCCAGGAGCTCAAAACACAACGGAAAGAGGACATTCAAAAGTGATGCACTCAGCTGGGACATGGAGCGTTTAGGGATTATAAAGTTGGCCAACAGTCACTGGAAACTTACTGGAAAGTACGTTTCGTTGGCTAATTTCCGAGTCCTTCTGATATTATTGCAGATCTGCTAGCCAGCGAACGTAGCTAGCCTAGTAATTTCAAATCTCCTGACAAAACACTGCAAATGATGAAATCGACCAACTCAGTTGGTGGATGTTGTCGAAATGCAGCACATGTGTTATCAAGTTGGTGAATATACTTTATTATTTCCTCATTTGCATGTTAGCACCTATTTTCCAAACTTACAATGATCCAGCTGATACAATTCACCGACTATTTAAATATGTAGAATGAAAGAAAAGAAAAGAGAGGGGACTTGGAGCCAGATTAAGAAACAAATAACTTTGGGTTTCTGATAAATGTTCCTGCTGCTGTTCTGAATAATTCAGAATTGTATTTCTTACAAAAAAACTAAATACAGATTTATTTTATGTATCATCCCAGACTGAAGGGGCTTTTCTTTCCTCAGGTTTCTGACTTCCCCTGAGGGGTTTCCACCCTGGGCAGCCCTCCTCTATAAGATGGGCTGTAGTTCATCAGAGCTTACTGTAGGTTAGAGAGGCACATTGAGATATGGCAGATAGAAAACAGAGGCTGAGGAGGGATTTGCTAACCTGCCTGACATACCTGAGAGACAGTAAACAGATAAAGTTTGGATATCTATCACCCGGAGCCTCCTGCCTGTCTGCCGATGCATTTATTCCATCTATGTGCCGCATTACAGCGCTGGTCTGAAGTCAGCTTTACAATCTTGTGTGCATCATTACTGTGTTATCAAAGGCGGGATTCCACTGCACTGCGTATCTACTGTACTGTAGGCAGAGAGGAAGGGGAATATTGGCGAGAGGAAGAAAAACAGATGGCATTTAAATTGTGAAAAGCTATTAGTTGAGGAAAAAACCGAAACGTATACCCTGCTAAGACCATGAGAAAACAAGTTTTGATAACATTTATGGACTATGACTAAATACATGCAAACTGAATGTGTATAATCCCAATACCGCTCAGGGAAAGTGTGTTTGGTGTATATGTATTCGTGCAAGACATTTAAGGCAAAATAAATGGCAGAAAAAGAGAAGAAAAGGAATACAAGCGACGAAAAGAACAAGAGAAAACTGAGATTGTGGTCGCACACGGGCCAAACTTAGATATTGTAATTGCTGGCATTTCATATTATCATGGTGGCACTGACAGAGAGCGGCTCCCAGTGGGCGGGTGTGAGGGTCAGACAGCTGGGGGGAGGTATGTTTGTGAGAGTTTTTGGGGAGTGATGCAGCCACGGAAGGTCCCACAGATGCTCAGAGCAAGACTCCACTGACTCCAAACCAAAAACATTTTAAACGTGTTGATATAGAAGACTACCTCTCGCGCGAAGGGAATGTGAAAAACACTTCTCAGTATAGGCTCTCTCCATCATCTCATGCAATAATGGATTTGGGTTGTGGCCCATCTGCTGTTGTATCTAAACATTATTTGGGGTGATAGTCTACGCTCCTTGAATGCAGTGTCTCTGCTGCTGGCTGCCTGAGTGTGGATGCTGTAAATCTGGCCAGCTCATTAGCGCTGACAGAGGGAATGCTAGCAGCCCACCTGCTCCCCTTCACCCTCTTTATGGCTCTACAAATTAAAACGACATTTACACACACTCTCCTCCCGCTCTCCCTACTGCGCCGCTCACCTTGCCACTCACTTTGCTTCATCTGCTCACTGCTGAGCTGCGTCAGGCCCTCCTTGATATATCTCCTCCCGTAAAGGCTCTTCTTTTTCAACAGCCCTAAAGCCCTATGAGTTGTTTCTGTCAATCTGTTTGTTTAATTCCATCATTTGAAAGCTTTCTGTCGTCAATCCTCTTATACTTTAACTACTCTGCCATCCTTCACCACCATCATCCGTTCCTATCTTTTTCTCTGTGTGCTAAAGTTCATCAGCACTATATAGTGGTGCTGATTGTACTCTAACCTCCAGTAACTCTGGCATGTCCAGTGAGTGACAGCGTGATGGAGTGATGCCGCAGCATGTTTGCTTTGCCTGCTAGAGGTCAGTTAGGATCACAGCGGTAATGAGGCCATACAAATGCAGGGGACAAAAGCTGTGGGGGAACAGGACCAGGTGGAGTATGAGGTAGAGGAAGGGGAAACAAGGTAGGATGAGGAAGAAGACTCCTAAAATAACATTGTTCTTAAAACATTGCATAAACATTGTTCCCTAAAGGAAGATCTCTCTGTGTACGAGGTTGGGCTTTGTTGCTGCATTGTTATTGCAACACACAGACATACAAATATAAATGAATTTGACGTGTCTCATTTATCAAGAAAGGCACACTGACAACTAAGTTGATTGAGATTTGTGATAAAACACATTCCACCTGCATTAGTCTCACTCTGTGCTCACACACACAAGGTTGGCATATTTTATTTTGACTGTTACTGTCTTATTGTTACAGGCTTCAGCTATTTTCAGTGGAGACAAATGTGGGTAAATTAGACTCACTGCTGTGTCTCATATTTGAAAGAGTCTGAATTGTATTACCACAACCCATTGCCGTAAAATAAAAAGAGTACTGGACTGAGATGAACAGCAACTCATTGAGTGATGCAATTAGTGACGACAGAGGGTCGAACACAGCTCTGTTCGATGGCTAACTTGAAGCCTATTGTTTCCAGAGCTTGGAAAGTCTGCATGTGGACTGTTAGAGTCCCACACAACTGAGCAGTGCATGGAATTGCCTGAGAGAGCCTTCAGTGCATGGTGGGTGGTCTAAACAGCCCCGTCTTAACAGCCTTTCTTTCTCCCATTTATTTGCCTGACTTTATGGATTGGAAAAGAGAAAAAGCCTGTGGCTTTGAAGATTTGGTGAAGACTCAGAAAGGGGTATATGCTCAATATAAACACAACAAGAAATGTGGATGTGTGTGTTTGTGTGTGTTTCTGTGCGTGGATTCCAGCCCCTGTTTGAAGTCCTCCACTCCACTCTGGCAATTACTTCCATCAAGGATTAGATGAGGGAGAGGGCAAAGAGGAGAGAGAAAGATGGAGAGGAGTGAGAGCTGAGAAGAGAGGCAGCAGATTCAGAGAGAGGACGGAGAAGCAGGAGGAGAAACGCAGAGGAGAAAAGAGATTGAGGTCTGCACTGCAGAGAGTGTTTGTCTTTGCTATAAAAGGAGGCAGTGAACACTCTCTAAACATGAGCTATAAGACAACTCCTCAAATACTGCGAAGATCACAGGTCCAGAAAACGCTGCTATTTCAGGGCTCCACAAAGCACTATGCATTTTCCGTGATCACCATGAGTTGTGGACGTTTATAATCCGTTTAAGACATGTTTTCTATCGCCAAGTAAACCATTGTCAGTCAAAGCACATAAGATAAACTAACCATCCAAATAACTTATAAACAAGAGATATGTGTAGAGTCCTACACATACACATGATACATTTTCTGTTCAGTTTTATGCAGGAAGAGTTGCATCTCGACCTCTAATCAACACATTTTTGCAACACAAAGGGCTGTACCAGAGGTTTTTTTAATTAGGCTGTTGATGTCTGTTAACAAAAGTGTGTGTGTGTGTCTGTGTGTCTGTGTCTGTGTGTGTGTGTGTGTGTGTGTGTGTGTGTGTGTGTGTGTGTGTGTGTGTGTGTGTGTGTGTGTGTGTGTGTGTGAGAAAGAAAGAAGGAAATAAAGTTACAGTATTTGTTCTTCTACGTGCAGAAATACTGGGTATATAATAAGAATATTATTGAGTCAAATATATATTGAATTCAAAAAAGCTGTGTCGCATTGAATTGTTGACGATTTGGTACAGCATTACCTTGGACACCTTAAGTTAACATAACTTTCTGTCAGCCTTACCTCTGGGATGTGGACGGTGTACGGCTGCCCATGGAAGACTGGTGCGTTATCGTTCACGTCTCCAATCTGGATGTTTACTGTGTCTTTGACGACCTGAGGGAGGAAACATCTCGGTTAAACAGTTTCCAAATGTTCCTCTATAGGTGAGGATGACAGCAGTCACTGAAAATGTGCATGAAAGCCATGCCAAGCCAAGAATCAGAGTAAAAGAAAACAGGAAAAGTGTGTGATAGGTTACCCGCGGGGGAGAGTAGGTTGAACGTCAGTATGTTTCAGTAAGTAAACTGTGTTGCGTTAGACAGGTGTCACAGTGATTACATGTGAGAAAGAGAGAAATATGTGTGTGAATGAAAGCAAGTGCCTGAAAGGAAAGACGCGTTGAGAGAGACGGTCTCTCTGTGACATTGGGTCAGGCTATTCGCAGGTGTCAGGGTGTGACGGGAGGTGTCATAACTGTGATCACAGAGCAAAACTGTCTCTTACCTCCTGAATGTCACTCACGGAGAATTCGACCTGCATCTCTGACTTGCTCTAGTGGAGACAGAGACAGACATCCGCATAAACGTTGCATGGACATGTAGTGCAAGAAAGCAGCACAGAAAAGAAGAAAAATACTTATTTCTGAACTCAAAACCCTTTCTTTTCCATTCATGCTCAGGAGTATTGCACTTTTCACTGCTCTTTCATCATTTGATAATTTACCTTCCATCTCCTTTTTCCCAAAATTGTCCTTTTTTGTGAATAATGCTTTGGTCATTTGTGAGTGTGCTTTGGTGGTCTTACCTCTCGGTCGAGCTGCTGTCGAAGCCAGACCACACCAGTCACACTGTTCACAGAGAAATATCGCATGGCCTCTTCTCCTGAAACACCGTACACAAGAGGTTCCCCCTCCGGATCCGAGGCCTTCAGCTGGGTCACTGAGGAACCTGCAGGACAGAGTCAGAGGTCACAGTTGGTCAAAGGCCAGAGTGTGAACACGTGGTTTTCAAATGATGATGTGAACTTGTATTCACTAAAGAGCGAATCTGCAAAAACATTTATATTCAGGTGTTCCCATTGACTACAGATACTTTTACTGAGCCACATTAACGACTGTTACATGTCATTGATGCATTTGTATTGAATGAAACATTACTGTTAGGTGTCTTTAGGCTTTTCACATTTATGTGTCTGAAAATGACCCACTATATGTACACTAAGAAAACAAGCAAGGGTAAAGCAAGCTAAGGATACATTGCACACACACATAGCACATAAAAAGACACGCCTGTGCAAGTGTAGTGGAGAAAAGGGTTTTTAATTGGAGCTGCAGTGGTTCTCCAGCTTCATTCGTCTCAGCAACAAGAGTTCAGACAGGCCCGCTAATCAAACCTGGAGGTGGAGCGCCATTAGGCTGGCTAACCCTCCATGCTGTACGGATGTGTCAAGAAGGGCAAGGCGGATAATAGGAGGGGCATGGAGGACAGCATGGAGACCCCCGACCCAGAAGGACAAGCCTCATTACTGCCCAGGGTGAAACTGCTTGGTCAGGGCATCATAATGGGCTGAAGGGGAGGGCGTACTGATATCAGTCACACATAATGGACTCCAGTGGATATGGATATGAATTATATTCTCCTGTGACTCACTGAAAACATACATTTACACAAAATGTACACCTGCTTCAAGCCAGAGCACATTTATAAGAACATCCAAGTAGAGAAATGGAAATGGAGGGTTTAAATGAAATCCTGTTGAATTGTATTACACAGCAGGTCACACACAGTGAAATGTAGGCCCAATTCCAAACCACACCCTACCCACTCCCCCTCCGTGATGGAGTGAACTCCGTCTGTAGTCACATTCGCAGCTTAATGAAGCTCCCTCCTTTCAGGTGGAGGGTGTAAATACAGCGGCAAGCTTTGGAACCAACTCCCCTCTCTCCGGCAGAAACAGGAAATTCCAAAACTTTTCGTAACAACGGTTTCAAATCAGCATCTCTTGGAGTAAAGATAACAATAATTAAACTCCAAAAATCTATCATGGCATTTCTTTTTTGTCAACATGTTTTTGTTATAAGATCTGATGTTTATAAACTGCTTAATTATTGCAACAGTCCCTGTAAATACACAACACTTTTACAGTCTTCTAGACTAAACATGAGTAAATTATCCTAAGTAAAGGTAACCATGAAGTTGTTAACATCTGTATGTCAATATTAACCTGTTAAGCCCTGAGCCTGTTTTTCAGGTCTCAGGCTCGAAAATGACATTCCAAGAACAAATGACTATAGCTTCACTTCTAAAAAGGGGCAAATTAATAATCTTTTTTCTCAAAGCAATAATACACATGTGAGTTGGATGTAGAAGAGTTAGAATCAATATATATATTTTTATTTTAAATTAAATTAAGATTGAACACAGCAAAAAAATGTAAATGATAGTTTCCGTCCAAAAAAAAAACATTACTTATAGTGAAAACCACCCTTGAATGATGGGATAGTAGACTAAAAGCTTTAGGAATCCAAACTATAACATTGTGGCAGCGGGGTGTGGTTAGGGCGCCGGCTGCTGGAGTGAAGGGAGTGGCTCGGCCGGAGGCCAGACAGCTGACCGGAATCAGGTAATCAGTCACTGAATAAAAGCATGTGGTAACCTGGTTACGGGCTGTCTTGCAGTAGGCGGGATCCTGGAAGGTCGCCAAAGGACCTGTGAAGGATCCCACACGGGCAACGGTTCAGCAGCGCTTATATGCGTTTTAATGCCATTGAACACAACTTTTGATCAGAACAACAGCAAAGGTAAGACATACTGTATTTGCCGTTTTGGCCCAGTGAAGTGAAGTTGTGTGTTGTCTTTGCCAGCAGTTGTTTTGATCGCTCAGTGATGATACTTATACCATTGGAATCTGTGGAATCGCAGCTTTCTGATATTTTTTCAGATTTTCAGATATCTTGTTCGTGCAGATCCGATGAAGTATAAAAAATCGCTAATGTGAGTTAGCACTCTTTCATTTAGTGCTAATTCAGAGGCTTGGTGTAATTGTGTTTTGTTTCGGTAAAAATTGTTCATATCGTCAGCTGAGTTTCTTCCCGTTAACTGGGTATGACACATTAATAGGTTAAATGTTAAGAAGCCCTGAAACACAGTTTAGTGAATATTGTTGTGACACCCCCACTTGCCCCAACACCAACATAACTCTGTGCGATTGCCCTGTAATGCCATGTGTAATGCTCACTTCACACAATGCATGCTGGGAAATGCTTCAGCTATACTTTTTGAACCTAGTAGAAAAATATGACCGCATCAATAGTTAATACACAGATCATACACATATGCAATAGGTGATAAAAACACACACACACACTTATCTCCCTACAGTTACTTGGTCGGACAATAGAGGTGAAGCCAAAGTAAATCAAGCCTGTCACATGCGCACCAAAACGCTTAACAAAACGACCAATTAGGCTTCACGATCACACACCCCTCTCGTTTTATTAATACACCCCATTTTCTTATGAAAGGGAGGCAAAAATGACTAATTAATATAACGATTTATGAACTCCTCTCATTGCGTCTAATGAGATTTATGCAAATTCAGCTGCTTTCAATATGAGTTATAATTTGGTTGAAGACAGTGCAAATTGAGCATTTTACCTCATAGTCATCAATAATAACTGATTTTTTTTCCTCCCCCTTCCAGCCCTCTCAACTGTGGAGGAATTGTCTACTCCATGTGGGGAGACGCACACTCGAGCGAAAGATGACAAATGGATGATAACAAAATCATTTGAAACTAAGACTATGTATGAGAGTCACAGTCTTGTGGAAGATTAACCCTAACTCTGGAAAAAAGAGAGAGACCAAGCCATTAAGCATCTGGGTCATATTCCCTAGAATAGAGAGAATAGCTGAACTGGAGGCTAAAATAAGTCCACATCTGCTGAATCAGCGTGCAGTTGTATATTACCCTGTAAGATAATTATTTGGTTCTGCACTCAATGTATCTATTACATTTATTTCCAGGATTGTGTTTCATTGTATTCAAAACATTTTAAGCTTTAACAAACTAACTACACATTTTAGGTAAATCTGTTCAACTTGTTATTTAACGCAAATATCTGATCAGTCAATGACGTGGCACCAACTTTTAGGCATGTAGAAGGCATTTAAGTATGTTAAAGGGGACCTATCATGCTATATTTGAATAATATATTGTAGGGCCATACATATATAATATATATATACATATACATATATATACACATATATAAGGTATATTTATAAGTTTTATTTTTCAAAATACCAAACAGATCATGCATTTTAGCCATGCCTCATTTTGCCTCACTCCAGCTCTGTCTTTGCATGAGCTGGAGCTGACCCCCCCCCCTGCAAAGGAGGGGGCGAGGCACAAGCGTCATGTTACTATGCTGTTGCCATGCTGTTGCTATGCTGTTGCCATGCCACGGCAACCTCTCATTCCCCTGATAGGTGGAGAGTTGACCATACAGACGGAGTGCACCTCTGTGACATCATAGAGGTGCAAATCAGAATCCACATGTATCAAATCCGTTGCAGCCCTGTTTTTAGAGATTTGGGTATGGAGGAAAAGAGAGAGGGTTGTATTTTCTGACACTTGGTGAGTTCCCTGGAACACCGGGGACACATATTCATGTATAAAAGACATACAAAAGTGCATTTTGCATGATAGGTTACATGGGCAGGGAAAGGGGGGCTTAAGGTGTTATAATCTATATATACAATGTTACTTTCTGCAAAAACTGTACAGCCAATCACCTTCAAGTCATTCTATTGTTCCACCACAGGTGCTTAGTGGCCAAAGAAAGCGAAAGCAGGGGGAAACATTGTGTAAGGCCTGTATATTTTCACATCCAACTCAATAGATTAAGTGTTGGGGATTGTTGGAACAGGGGAAAAAACAACCAAGAATGGTTTGTCGGGTTTAATGAATTGCATTTTACAAATGTGCAGCCGATCTAACAAATCTTCCAAACTACGGGGATCGGAGACCGATGCCACCATGCCACACACAGAGACACTCATCTATTGCAGTGCTGACCCAGAGTCTCTAGAGGCCATCATGTATAATGGGACATTGCATAGTTTAAGGTAAAAAAAAACACTAAGAAAAGCAAAATGCATGAGATCAGGTAAAGAAAATAACTAATGTTGTCCTGAAGAAGTTGTCTGAGATATGGAAGAACTTTAACATGAGTAACATTAAATAACATATCATTTAACATTTAGCATTAAGCTTGGGTTAAGGCAGTGGTTCTCAAACTTTTTCTGTCAGGCCCCCCCCTTTGGAGAAAGAAAAAAGTTGGGCCCCACACAACACAAATAGTCAGGCTCAGTGGCGGCGCCATAGATTTATTTTGGGAGTGCTGTGGGGTAGCTAGACGTTTCATAGAGGGTGCTCAAACATTTAGGGTTTCCCATTAATGTACTGGTCGCTACAGTGGAATTTTCTACTGCAACAATCCCCACGCATATACAGTGTGACAGTTACAATGAAGGCTCGATAATCAGCTCACGGCATATAGGTGTGAGCAGGGGTAAAGTGCCATTTTTATTGGTGGTGTGTGGACCTCACATAGGGGGGTCCGGGGGTAAGCTCTTCCGGAAAGATTTCTTTTTAAATATTGAAGTTAAATGCATCAATCTGTTGCACTTTGAGAGCAAAATGAAGAGATCTATGGATACATCTCTCAACACCCATTTGAAACAGAACTGTAAACAGATTTACTTTTTCTTTATGGATATTTTACAAATCACCCTTTTAAACGTTATTCTTGTTTTACTGTCATATGGTATTTCATACCTGTTTTTCATTTATTCTCTTATTTTTTTATAACTATAATGATCATATAAACGTGTGCCTCGGAAATAATTGTTTACATTAATCGTAACCAGAACGTTTGAGACCCACTGAGATAACTTAGACTAAAGTTAACTATCTAAAAACTGCGAGAGTCCTTTAGCTCACTGAGTCTCTCGGTCTGACAGGAGAGCTCTCCTCCACTTTGTTTTGAAAAAGCTCCTTATATCCGTTAGCGTAGCTCGCTAGCACCAGAAGCTAACAACAATGATCTCCGGTACCGGTGCGTTCTCTCTCTCTCGCGCACATAAAATGGCTCGTTCCACACACACACACACACACACACACACACAGCCGAGCTTTAATGAAACACAGAGACCCAGACGTAATAGTACTGCATCATATTATCTTCGAATAAATTATTTTCAATTTATGATCTTTTTTTTTTAATAACCATTTTTCCTCCTGGTCTCTCGCATGCCTGGCATGCCTCTGAGCCCCCCAGGGGGGGCGCGCCCCCCACTTTGAGAACCACTGGGTTAAGGGTTCACAAATATTCCTCACAAGTACTGTAAAAACTATGGAAAGTGTGTGTGCGTGTGTTTAGTCTAGATATCCTTCTAGTGCTTATCTGTAATACTGTGGCACCAAGCCCTTTCCTTGACAAATGATGCTATTTAGCAGCAAGTGATGCCAGTATTAAAGTTATGAATGATACAGTGCACATTAACATTGCCCCTCCCCTCTACTCTGCAACACTGCACCCATGACAAGAGCGATGGGCTGGAAGAGCCATTTCTTAGCCTCACCTTTCTCTCTCCTATTGTCCCCCTCAACCTCTTACTCTTTCCACAAACTCTAATACTGAATCCTCAATTTTTCCTTCTGCGTTGAGACAGTAAGGTCAAACCAGAACAAATTAAAAATAACGACCAACGCAGAGATTAGAAAAAAATGAAAGAAAGCATTCAAGACACTTCCGTGATAAATAGGGTACAATGATGCACGCAAAGTTCAATTAAGCCTCTTAAAACCCCAGACTTAAATTGTGCCGATTTCTTTTTCTAAATGAATTGAATGCATGAGAAACAATGTTCGAGTACATTGCAGAAATTATAGAGCTCATATAGATGCGATGGATTAGATCTAGAATATTTAACTGGAGAGGTCAATGAAGAATTAATATTTGTTTTGAAGCTACTTCATTATAAATTAAGAGAATGGCTGGAGAGAAAATTATTTGGGAGCCCAAAGTGCGATACACAAGACTAGGAAGCAACAGAAGAAAGTAACAAACGCACTCAAATTACAAAGTGAGAGGACGTCTTCTGCCGTAGGACAAAACATCGTTGCATCACTTTGACAGGGCTGAAAAACCCACTGCCATAAAACATAGAAATGATAAAGCCTGAAGAGGCAGGACACTGAAAGTGAAGGGGAGGAGATGGAGAAAAGTAGGAAGACTTGTTAGCCTATACACAGCTGCTGCATGTTGTACTCAGCCCAACCTTTTAGGGCGGGCAATGGGGACAATGGCGGCGCTAAATCAGCTGCTGGAGGACATCAATCCCCGCTGGATCGATAGGAGTCGCGCGTGTTGGACAGGGACGAGGCCCTGCCTTCGGGCCTCAGGCTGGACAAGGAAAGAGGCTGGAGGCCAAAGTCCTGTTTATTATGGTGGTGACATCTCTGGACCTCTCGTTCATCTCAGCGCTGATTCAATGGGACAGCCACTGTCAAGACTGCAATTTCACGCATGTTGTGAATTATAGCTTGTAATTTTATGGTGCACAGAGGCTCAATGGGTATATGGGCCATGTACCATCTACCGAAAGGCACAACAAATAAGAAAAGATGAAGCTGGAGACAAAGCAGAAAGATGAGTGACGGTGGAGGACAGGGCAGAGGGAATCTTGATCTTTACCTGCTTTGTATAAATACTTGATGAAGTGTCTTGAGGCATGGCCAGTGAGCCTCAGGGTTACAGTCATCCAATCATGAGGCTGATGAGTCAGTATGATGCCACTCATGTTACCCCACTGTCTATTCACTGACAAAGAGAGCCTTCAAACACATCAGCAACACCGAGCTGAAGCCATGCAGCCACGCATCAATCACTCGCGTCAAAAATTCAGACAGGCAAACACTGACTTCATCTAACTGGCAGCGTGAGCTCATTCAGTACACTGTCTGTATTCTGTTCCCTACTTTATAGTGCAGCATTTTTCACTTTATGGATTACCATGTTAAGAGGAATTGAAAAGTACTCTCCGTGGACAGAAACTGTAATGGAAAGCCCTCGCATCTGTCACACACATTTGAGAGATATGATCATGAGAGCGTGACTCTGAGATACACTGTTGTATACTTTTCAGCATCAGATCAGGTGTGGGATAACAGGGAGAGGGCTACAGGGGGGGCACTTATAACAGCATACTGCTAATTGACTGTGCACCATTATGACAAAATGGGTCTGTTTCTTGTGCAGCACTATTGCAGAAAGTGAGTATGAGTCTCTTTAAAGTCCGGCACTCCAATATCTCTATGGTCATGAACTGGGAGGGAATATAGCCCACTCATGCAGTAATACCACTTTTAATAATCACTACTTTACGGACATTTTATTCAAATTCATATTATCTGCGGTCTTCCAGTGACAATGTTGTAAAATCATTCAAAATGATCGCCTTAAAATGTACTATATCATTTGATTTTATTTGTTTTAATAAGTCAGAATTTGGTTGGCTGAAAGGGTGTAACACAGATTTGGGTTTTGATTTATACTACGCTTTACAAACAGTCAAACCGGGTGGACAAAAGTTACACATTTGACGGCAGACAACACAAATGTTAAGAAACAAGATGGGTTTGAACTTAGCAATGCCGTTAATGACTGAATTGTCTAACTATACGCTGCCTATTTGTTTTGTTATGATATGTTAGAATAGCACTTTTATACCAAAAGCCTCTGCATTCACACCACTGAATGCCACCCCCCCACCATGTGTTAGTCAATCTGGCTCATATGAAGCACTTTCAGGGTAATTTACGAGTCAGATTCCATCAGGGGATTTAAGTCACTTGAAACAGTGTTTGTTAAAAGGATGAGACTGAAACGTCTCATCCTTTTAAGAAACCTCTAGGGGGCACATGCATTATCTTGCACCCTCACCTCCAGTCAAACGGTAAATTAAACTACCTTCTCTGTCTTCAGAAATAAGATGGAGGAGTAGAAATTAACTCATCACCGCTTTCCCTGCCAGCGGTGCCGTGTGCAGCGTTAATGTCTAGAGATTGGGGCTCCTTCTGGGAAGCCAGTTGGTTGTGGAAATAAACTGTGGCCAGAAACTGAGTGCTTGGACCTCTATTTCCATACAAAGAAAGGTGTATTTGTTCAGGGGGCATCTTAAATAGCGGAAGAGAGGATGCATTCAGACTACGTTTATTTCCCTGTAGGATGGAGACAGCCATGGAGAGCAACAGTAAAGTGTTTCCCCCAGGGAGGTCAATTAGACAGCTAGCGATAAAAAAAGATGGAAAGAAAGCAAAAGCTCACGGATTATGTTTGCATGCCTTTGTGCCATGAATAAACAAATGCAACACAAACTGCGGTGGATTTTTACAATTCACTTATCAAAGAAAGGGTGTGAATTACAACTGTTGCCCTTGAACAAGAGGTTATATTTGTAAATATAAAGGGCTCATTTATTTCACATAATTCCTTTAATAGCTACTTTGAAACAAGACATTTACCAAATTCGATTTTAATTTCCTCTCATTTACCCTTTCTATATTTCACTGGCCTTCTCTTTGTTGTGTGTGTGTGTGTGTGTGTGTGTGTGTGTGTGTGTGTGTGTGTGTGTGTGTGTGTGTGTGTGTGTCATTAATAACGGTGATGGGAAAGAGAGCCGAAGACAAATAGTGCCTGGAGTCTGGCTTTAAGTGACTCCTGTGTTTCAACAACACACACCACAAGAGTCCTTGGGAGGCCATGTATTAATCCAACAGATTTATGACTAAATCTGTCACGGATGGGAGGAGAACCCTCTGCCTTTACTTCAGCAATTCCTGAGAGAAATACACACCTCCCAGAAACACATCCTAAATGTGTGTGTGCGTATAGAGCGTTAAAATGAACAAACTGTATACCCCACAAAGACCAGCCACACATTTGTAAGTTTAAACAATGTGATACATGAAGGCAAAAACAGGCACACACTTAGATGTAATGTGGCATAGATTTTAATTTATGAAGAAAAGCAAGTAACTTGTTTGTGAGCTCACTGAGCTCACTGTAGAATACTCTACTTGTGCATGGCTGTCTTCAATAGAAACGACCCTACAGCTCATGGTTATATATTTACAAAGCCATAAGGAACGAGATATTAAAAACAAAACCTTTTTGAAGAAAAATAAAAGACCTCACTGTCCTTTTAGCTTGTGAAGAAATATACAAAAACCAAGACTTTCGGGGCAGCAGTAGCTCAGTCCGTAGGGACTTGGCTTGGGAACAGAAGGGTTGCTGGTTCAAGTCCCGATCGAACCAAATACAGAGTGTGGACTGTTAACTTACAGCTACTGGCTTGTCATTGAGCAAGTCACCGAATACCAAACTGCTCCCTGGCGCCACTTCGTTCTGACACCCCTGATCTGAAGCGTGTGTTCATGTGTGCGTTTTGACCAATGTGTGTAATGTAACAGATTTTCGGGGGTTACAACATTTAAGTCCATCTTAATTTGTTCTCCTAGGAAGGAGGAGACACTCAACGTTTCCTATCAGACGTCACAATTATGAATTGGTCAGAAACTACCATTGAATAACTTAGAAAAAAGTATAGTTTAATGGGAAAGTATGAAAGTGAGTATAGAAGGAGAACATTTTTCCCAATAAATGTTAGTCTTGCAGCACTGACAACATGGTACATTTGGATTCACTCTGCTGTCCACACATATGGATCATTCTTTTGCAGCACATACTATGAGCACAGTTTAGGACAGTCCAAAGGGAACTGAGGAGGAAGATGTGTATGATTGCATGTGTGGCCTAGGAATAGCTTTCTAATACAGCCAAATGGTGAAATGATGAAAACACTTACTGACAAGGCTGTGACTAACCAATCACATTGCGAAAGTCAGAGGACAGTGAGGGACATTAGTGGACAGTCATCCTACGCTTTGGTGAGGTGAAGACCTGTCACTGCACATTCATACGCAGCCGCGCTCACTCTCCGATCACGCAGGAATGCTCTTTGCTCTTTGCAAATCTTCGATTCCGTCCTATCACTGCATTGCTGTTCCTCCCGCCCTCTCTCTCTGTGGCGTTTGCCATCCACTCGTCACGCTCCGTCCTGCTTGTGGAAGCCAGACAGAGGGACACAGGCAGCGCTGATAGGAGTGGACAGGTGGCTGTGTGCTTCTGAGGCTTCAGGAGTGACGGCTGAGCCTGGCTGGCCTGTCACAAAGGCAAACGCCCGCCGCAAACACGCATGCATCCACCCCAAACCGCACCAATCCTGCCAACATGCCAAAACGTCCGTCAAGGCTGGCACTTTGAAATGCCTGCCCAATTCTTTCCTTCTCTTTCTGTCTTGCTCTTTTCAACGTGTTTCGCTGCCTACCTCCATTTTTAATCCCATTGTTATTCTATTATTTGCCTCTCTGGTTCACCCTCCCTACACCCCCTCTCTCCAGCACTGGCCCTGCGCTGACCTCACAGGGCTGACTATTACCTGAGAGTAAGCTAAATCATGGTCGGGTAATGGAACATCCACCTTCATTGTGAGGCAACACACACAAACCCACACACACACTTAAGCGGAAACAGAAGCCTCTCTCTTTTGGCCTTTCCCCCTTTTCTCTCCAGTTTACATGTTTATCGCTTGGCCCGAGTGTTTCTGAAATAAAGGGCTGATGTTGTTTCTGTCGGCCCTGCGGATGGAGATGGGGATGTTGGAGAATGGCAGGCGCTGAGGTCAAGAATGAGGCTGTGGCAACTCAGAGATGACCTCCAGCCCTGGCTGTCGTTGTAAGGGAGAGATGAAAATATTGCCTCAGAAAAACAAAGGCTCCTTCTCTTGACAAACATAGCTGTAACAAACATGTGAATTGGAGAATCAGCAGTGGTGTCCCTCTTTTGGACAAGAAAGACATTTTAACTGTCAGCTGTAACTCTCACCAACTTTGGTACATTTTACTCAGACCAACTACAAGTGGGGTTACATCAAACTCAGTAAACACTCCCACAAAGCTCTCAAAATATGTTCTTTGAAAATTCATAAAACACTGCTTATAAATTAAAAAGGCTGTATGTACGACATACTTCATTTCTAGTGATAATACTACAGCTACCAATCAGACCATATTTATCACCCTCACTGAACACAAGACAGCAGATTCAAAGGTTCAATTTAATAGCCAAGGATTATAGCTACTGGGCAATTTCATTGCTTGTACATTTTTATTACATCAATAAAACTATGAGCCGACTAGTCAGTACAATAAAACAGGAATAAGAGAAAAAAGAAATAAACATTTTGCATTTGAAGAACAGTGAACTATGGATGCAAAAGAAGAACAAAACATGGAAATAATAAATGTGTCTGCTAGAGTAAGTGAAACCTCTTATTGTCTCTCTCTTTTGTTATTTTGAAACCTTCTTAGATTCTAGTGTGATGAAAAATTGCTTGAAGCAGACTTTCTTTTCTCTTTGTATTTGCTGAGATAAAACAGAAATGTTAAAAACAATACAAACATGACAAAGTGTCCAGTGCAGTCCCTATCAAAAAGTGGAGCATGCATTGAGTTTTACAAACACCCTGACCAGCATGAGATGTCTTGTCCAGCCCCAAGTCCTGCCAAGAATTGTCTCCAAGAGATCATGACTTCACATATAGTTATCACTGTTAAAGCAAAACTTGCAAGAGATTTTGAAATGATCCACTCACTTCATGTGATCCAAATGAGGTGATTGTACATCCACATACTGTATACCTGATTTTATTTTGGTCAGAGCATTTGATCTATGGTTTGCCATGGGGGTGTTAAAAGAAAAAGAGAATTTCATCCAATATTGAAAAAAGCTTCTTAAACAAATCACCGTCCCTAGCAAGAATAGGCTGTGCTAAATGTGCATTATGCTTACATAGAAAAAAGTTTGTCATTGTTCTTTAGCAGTGCTTTGTTCCCGCGGCAGTATAGTCAGGTGTATTTCTTATCTCTGCTTTTTCGGCAAGTGACAAACACAAACAAAACACTGGCCAGCTTGGATTTATTTGAATTGACAGGAAAAAACCTGTGATGAAGCATGGCAGTTCTCAAGAAGCAGATGCTGCCGCCTTAAACCAGCACACAAACTGCTCATACAACACAACATTGTTGGTACAATCTATTACAATATACTGTGGAAAATTGTTGAAAGGAATGTTGAAATGTTCCTCAAATGACATTCAGAATTTGAATCAAAACTGACTTGCCACCTAAGGTGTGGTGTCTTCAGATCCACTACTAGACAAATATCGCCTCTACTTTTTTATAGATGACTTCGTGGTGGCATGCAGGCTTGGCGATCTCCACTGGATGATATCTCTGATAGGGTTTTCTCAGTCCCAGTCCATATTGGGCAACAGTTGTAAAATTGCACTGTGCTCCAGACGCCTCACTAGCATGTCTGATCCTGGTCTGGTGCAGCTCATCTCAGTGTATCTGAGCGACTGGCCAGGCCAGGCCAAGGCCAGCTGGACTTTATCTATATGGGCAGAGTCACTGTTGCATTCCCATCTTCCTCATCGCTCTCTCGCTCTCTTATGTCCATCTGCTGCGAAGCCCCTCTCACCCTCATTTCCCCCTCTGCCAATATCTATTCCCATCTCTTCATGTGTGCATCACTTCCACAGTTTCTGCCAGCGCCCTTCCAGATCATCCTGCTTCTTTCCTTGCATCCGTCCTTTTCTCACTCACTCCTTTAACCTTTTCCTGCTATAGTCCTGTCGTCTTTTCCACCTTTCTTTCAATTCTCCTGCCCTTACTCTGTCCCTCTTTCAATTCATTATCCCATTTCCTTCCCTTACATTTGCATATACACGTTTCAGATCTCAGGAGTGATCCACTATTTCCAATGGGCAAGATGAATGAGTTGCAGCGGTATAAGGTGAGAAACAAAGGGAAAGAAAGACAGGACAGGCAGGGCGGTCACTGTCCAAAAAGCTTGGCTGATAATGTGCTCAAGATGACCAGCAGAGGACTGCAATGCAGACATGCCAGGGTCTGAAGTGTGTGTGAGACAAAAAGAGAGAAAGGGGGACTGAGTTAAAGTGGATGGTGTGTGTGTGTGTGTGTGTGTGTGTGTGTGTGTGTGTGTGTGTGTGTGTGTGTCCAGATTGTTTGTTACGCCTCTGCCTAAACCTGATGTCCAGCTTCTCCCATTACAGCTTTTTTTCATCCCGTAACACGCCACACTTGTTTTATGGATTATAAATGAACTCATTATCTGAAGCGCTCATTAGCTGTGGGTCCTAATTAGCCAAAATTAATATTGTTTCCTGACAAAGACATTGGCACTGGAAAATTGGCAATTGACCTCCTTGGTCAATCTGGAGAGAGGGACATAGTGGCAGGGGGAGAATAAAAAGACAGGAGAGGTGAGTGGAATAGCTGAGCTATTACAGCTGCTCTGGTTGATCAGTTCCTCCCCCCATCTTTTTTGCATTGTCCTGCACAAACTCTCCCTCCACCCACCAAAACGCAGCTCTTTAAGCACACAACATGCTGCATTCTCATCACCATCGCCAGACAGCCATGACAGGTTTGGGTGGGAAATAAGTGGTCCAGGCATTATACAAGCAGCAAGGTGTTTTGCATGATAATTGTGTGAGTGTGTGAGAATGTTATTGCAAGAATCTGTGGAAAATATGTAGCCAGGAAAACATCGTTTCTCATAGGCACAATGTCTGACAGCAGAAAAGCCTTGGATTTGTTATCAAGTGGAGCTTCTCAGTGGAGACAAAATACCACACAGAGAAACAAATAGAAGAGAGAAAGAGACAAACAACAAGAATGTGTGCGCGGTAGAGAAAAAGAGAGGATGAGAAGACGACCGACAAGATGTCTGCTTAAAAAAAAAGAAGATCTGCGCTTCTAAGAAGGCCTGTTAAATGTCAAACACCTTCTCGGCTGTGAGATAAGAGAGTAGAGTTCAATTATACCGTGCTCTCTCTATCCCACTAGTGTGGGCATAAACACATGTGAATATACACACAACTCACACAGAGAATTATGCCTTCTGGGCCTATCAGTGTTCCTGGCACATATTTCCATATCAAAAGATAGTAAGTGCAAACTCTAAATTGACAACGAATGTATCCATGCTCAAAAGGCTAGTTATATAGACCCTCCAGAAAAACGCGATTCTGCGATCGCAGAATTTACTGCATAATCAGCCAAATGGCGCAGATTTTTAAAAAGCCGCATATTTATCAAAAGGCCGCATAATCCCCGCATTTTTCCACACAAAGTTGAGAAGAAAAAAAAGTTAACTCGTCTTGACGTGACGTCATCAGCTCTCGCATCACAGAATGTAAACAACACTGTATAGAGCTCATTTACCAACGAACATTTCTACTAAAGACCGGGCAAAAAGTGGGGGGAAACTTCTGCACCCCGTGCAACTGTGTGTTGCAGCATAAGAGAAAATCGACGGTGGCGACCCACTTTGATTCATTCAAACATTCGAAAATGCTTTCTGCTGCTGCGGACAAGAAAGCCATTCAACTCCCGTTCACCGAGGGATCAACCTCCAAAACCCTTTCGAGGGCTACAAGAAACGAAGTGAGTAGCCTACAAGATTGAAGCTGGTCAGATAACGAACGAGTAAATGAAAACAGAATGAGGCGGAGAAGTGTGTGTGTGTGTGTATGTGTGTGTCTGTGTCTGTGTCTGTGTCTGTGTCTGTGTGCGTGCGTGCGTGTGTGTGTGAGAGAGAGAGAGATTAAAATAGCCCAATTGCTTTTACAATAAATAAACATTGAATGTGTTTAATTGAATAGTAAAGGGGTTTAACGTTAGTGGCAGGTTGTGTGTGAGAGAGAATAAATAAGACAGCCCAATATTTAAAAAAATTGTTATTCTTTTCCCCCGCATATTTCGTAACTTCCCGCAATTTCACCGCAGAAAATCACATAAAAACCCCGCATGTTTAATCTCATAATCAAGGAATTTAGCCCGCGTTTTTCTGGAGGGTCTAACTTAACAGTAATGTAGCACTAAAGCAAGTGAATACTATTCTGCTGGAAGTGAAGACACAGTTTGTACGATATTACTTCTCACATAATAACATTTATCTTTGTGCAACAACACTATGACGGAGGCCAANNNNCTCTCGGAGCCTGACCGTGTACGAGTAAGACGGTCGCTGCGATGTGGTGTGTGTGTGTGTGTTGTGGTGTGTGTGTGTTGTGTGTGTGTGTGTGTGTGTGTGTGTGTGTGTGTGTGTGTGTGTGTGGGTGGTGGCTGTGTTGTGTGTTGTGTTGTTTGTGTGTGTGTGTGTGTGTTGTGTGTGTGTGTGTTAATGTTGGTAGGATTCGTGGGTTTTGTTGTTTCATGATTTTATTACTACCGACAGTCACACATGACCATCTTTCCGTAAACTCTGACCCAAAGACGAGAACAGGGTTCTTGAAGACCAGCTCCCTGGAACTTCGCTTCAAATGACTCCCTTCGCCCTCGACCTCAAGCAGAGTTACTCCCTTTGGTGACTCCTTTGTCTGTTTGCTGTCTGTTTAAGCCTAAATTATCTCTAATAAAAAAATTACTGGTACCAAATTGATATATTGGACTTCGATGAGTATTTACAAGGTAAAAAACTTTACGCGGAAGTCAATATGATACTTTTTGGGTAACCAGTAATCTTGTTTTGATTAGGAGATTAAATTTAGCTTGCTAACAGATACACAACAGCAGAGAGTCACAACACGTAGTAACTTCTTTGAGGTCGAGGGGAGGGGAGTCATTGAAGGGAAGTTTAGTAGCTGGTCTTCAAGGACTCTGTTCTCGTTTTGGGTCGAGTTACCGGAAAGAGGTCCATGTGTGACATTGTCGGTAGTCAGAAAAATCAGTGAAACAACACCACCGATCCTACCAACTATTAACACACCACACACACACACACAACAACACACACACACACACACACACAACACACAACCACAACACACACACTACACACACACAACACACACACAACCACACACACACAACACACACACCAACCACCACACACACACACACAACACACCACACGCAGACTACCGTCTACTCGCTAACCACGTCATGGGCTCCCGGGGATACGCAGGAGTCGGGCAGGGTCTCATGAGTTCCCTTGTCAAGTAATTAAAAGGGAGTTTATTCTTCTCATGATTATGAAAATATGGAGTAAATCTTCACATGACATAAAATTAACTAAGTCTTGCAAATCAGAACCTTTCCTCAGAATTTTGAGGAAGGTCGCACAAGATTACCCGTAAAAGGTGGCTCCTGAGACGAGCCGAGCGAGCCAAACCAATCCGGAATAATCCAGGCCGAGTGAAATTACGACGTAAGTAGGATTCAAATCCTACGCCCCGTCATTGATATCATTCGTCACATCCGCCCGGCACTGTAGTGAATTTACCTCGCGGACACCTCGTGGGGCTTTTTTTTTATAGTCGGCATCGACAAACGTAGAGTTCGAGAATATAGACAAGTCTTTTGATCTGTTTTATTTGTTCATGGATGGTAGACTAGCAGACACAGCTACCACTTTATGTCAGCGACCAAATAATACAGACCATATATTCCGCAACACTCACCCTGCCAGCCTCGTATATCGGTGATAACGTAACTATAATATATCGTGTAAAAATTTGTTTGAAAAACCAGCTCGGTCTTTCACGACATGTATATTATTATTTTATGGATGTCATTTCTGTGAAATGTCGTTTATGTTGTCGTGTCAAACCGTCTTATAGTCATACTCTATTTGCTGTGGGACAAGGAATTGGGAGGTACATTTCCACTTTTTGAGACTCTTTGGGTGTCAACTTTCCCTTACCCTCCTTTTGTAGTCCCTCTCTTTTTCCTTCTAGGGAGAGGGTCCTGCCTCTGCACGTTATTTTTCGCACACATTAGCTTCTCTATCTTATGTAAAATGCTCGCATTCCATACTGTTTACAAACCTTACGTACACAGATATTATTTTTCTCAGTGTGTAAAATTTCAAAAAATGGACGCATGACAGACGTCTGAACAGTCGTATTCGGTACAAACAAATGTTGGCATAGTCATATCACAATTGAAGCCGTAGTAAAACTTTGACATATGTAATTTAGTTGCAGTTTATACAAGTAGAACAACATAACATCGGGGAACTGCGCTAAGAGAGAGATCAAATCGTATGAGTCGGCGAGTCGGACAAACACCGGAGCTATCTTGGTGCTAAATCAGCCGGTCTTTTTTCACTTTTCATCGGGCCGGTTTTGATCCATTCACCTCGCGTTGTTTTAGCCCGGGGCGTCCGAGCCGTGGAATTTCGCTCGGAGGCCGACAGTCACCTTTGCGCGTATTTTTACTAATCTTTTGTGGAGTTATGACATGCCATGACAAACAATAAATAAATCAGTAAAGATTGATTTACGTACTACTGTGTTATAGTTCTTCAATGTCCATTGGTTTAGAAGGTAACGAATGGCTCGTGAAAATACAATCTTATCCAACATTGTTTCACATAAGTTATAATAACCTCAGCCCGTCCCCAGAGTACCTCAAGGTAACAGTTTCATAATTTTCCACGTTCAAATAAGACAGAGATACTAATATGTTATACCCTCATTTAGAATGTATTATTTTAATTTGATTCAGAACCGTTTTAGTCTTGGAAAGGAGTCTTAAAAACTCCTTCCAGCGTGTTCTAATGGCGCATTTCCACCGCAGGCCTCGCTCGGCCTCGCTCGGTTTGGTTAGGCCTTATTAGGCCCGGCTCACTTTAATGCTGCACTTCCATTACAGTTTAGGAGCTGGGGCAGTAACTATAGTAACGCAGTGTAGGCGGAGCCGTGACATCATCTTTAATGAGCGCCTGTGAGCACCCCAGAAAAAACAATATCAGCCGCTAGCTGTTTGCACTCAAGCTCTTCATATCTGTTCAGAAACTAGACAAAAGTTAAACAAGTACTAACCACTGACTGTCTGTGTCATGGTGAATACAGTCGCTGGTTTATTTATGTCTGTATATAGGCCGTTGTGAGTGTGGACGGTCGGAGCATATAGCCTATATTGCATTATATTTATATAGCACATTTTTAAACAATTTTTGGTCGAGCCAAAGTGCTGTACATATAATAAAAATACCCTACAGTAAAGACACTTTACAGCAAATACAACAGCACAGTTTGTGCAGAATATCAGTATGAGAAAACGACACCCCCTGTCCTTAGACCCTCACATCGTACAATGAAAAACCTCTGGAGAAAAACCCACAGTTTAAAGGGGAAATGGGAGAAAACATCAGGGAGAGAAACAGAGGAGAGATCCCTCTCCCAGGACGGACAGACGTGCAATAGATGCCGTGTGTAAATCGAAGAGATAATACATTTTACAGCGTAGGTAGACCAAATGTTTGGAAATGCATGTGTCTATAATAAGAAGATCACACATTTTAAAAGGTTTTTTACCTGCCGTCTGTCTGCAGACTTGTCAAGCATTAATTCATGGTTTTTACTAACCGGTATCTGTATGTTGTTACTTCGGCATCATTTTGAAAAGTGTATTACAATTATATCACGGTAAAATATGTTCATTTTGTTGTAGTTGCCAGCGATTCTCTCACTAGTTTAGCATACTAAAGAACCTCAATTTTGGAGAGCCAGAAAAACTGTGAAAAAGTACCCGCTAGCCGGAACTATGCCTAGTGGAAACGCAAAAAAAACGGGCCGGGCACGGCACGCTTAAACCGCGCTCCGTGCTGTAGTGCGCCATAAGAGATTTAATACAAAGCATGTGGAGTTAGAAGTCATTAAAGTGTTGGTTTCCTGTTGTTGCATTTCAAAACGACCACATTTTTCAGCTGTAGCGGAATGTGCTGCTAGATAACACATCAGCACAATGTGCCTCAGTTTGAGTGTCAGTGTGTGTTGATGTGGAAAGCTGCAACAGAGAGTATACATGTTGATGTTCCTGATGAATGCTGTTTTGAGAAGGAAAAAGTGTCTGTGCTGGATGCAAGAAGCAGATGTGAGGTTTTATTATAAATCTGAGTTTCCAAACTTCCAAGAATGTTTGTGTTGGCTTTTGCCTTTTGTCCAGCTTATATGAACCATTCCCCCCTGCCAGAAGTATTCCAGGAGGTTGTGGAATCACACACGAAACCCTTCACACTATTAGGAATTACAGCACCGGAAAAGCAAACAGATATGATGAACCCACTGACAAACTCCACCCAGGGATAGAGGAGAATGACCGTGTGTGTGTGTGTGTGTGTGTGTGTGTGTGTGTGTGTGTGTGTGTGTGAAATAGTGCATGTGCTCTCTCTGCAGGAAAGAGGGAGCTCAGCCAAGTCCACAATTGTTTGTGTGACTCTGTGTATGTGAATGTGTGCATGTCTGTAGTTGCACCTATTGCAAATTTGCACTTTTGTTCAAACAACTAAATGAACCATAATCATTTTTTTCACAAAATATTTCAACAATTCATTTCAAACTTTTGTAAAATATAATCACAGCAGCAATACACCATCTAAACCCATCAGGTTACACAATGAAAATAGTTTCCCCAGGGTTCTGGAAGCTCGGGCGTAAGTCTGGCGAGAGCATCTTTTTCAAATGTAGATTTAAGAAATGTATTCTTCTAAAGTAATAACTCAGGTTGGTTAACAGTATCAAGTTTGGTTGAGAGACACACTGACACAAATAGATGTTTTTCAATGGCTTTCAGTGCTTAAACGTCAACTGACATTTCCAGTGTTTAACATTTCAACCCAGATATCTCACCTGCTAAAGGGCTGCGACCTCATCTGTAGCCAACCACTTACAAACAACACAATGTTTCCAATGCGCACTTATTTCCTCAGAAATATGAGGCCATATCTAGGGTGCATTTCTCATTTTCTTTCCATTGCGGGTTAATTGTTTCTGACTTACATATCCAAGACTATATTTTTGCAGGGAGGTGGCCTAAAAAAGGCGTTAAACAACTACTGCTTCTATCTTTCTCCATAACTATATTTAAATTAGATTAAATGCTTGTGTCTGTGTGGTTGGAAGCAAATGTGTTTTTCAGTGTGTGTGTGTGTGTGTGTGTGTGTGTGTGTGTGTGTGTGTGTGTGTGAGTGTTCACTTTGCCTCCTGCAGTTGGTCATTCCTGCAGTATGCAGTCAGAGTAATTCACACTTGAGGCTGTCCCTCGCAGATTTGGCTCTCGAGGATTGACTCACATTTCTGTGATTTTCCGTTGGACTTTAGTAATACTGGTAAACACTCTGGTTAGGAGCAGGCAGAAGAACACGAAGAGTGACTGTTTTCAAACTATGTCGACAGACTTTGAAATTAGAAGCAGATGTGCTGAAAACACACACACACACACACACACACACACACACACACACACACACACACACACACACACACACACACACACACACACACACACACACGTACGTATGGACATTAACTCCCATGGTGTCCAGTGTTTCTCTACACACAATAGATCAGATGTGTTGCAACAAAGACATAATGTATGTACAAGGCATGACTGGCACCATAATACATTTTAACTGCACAACATAAGTCATCTTTATAGTCAATCAGCACACCTTCATCACAGCTGACCCACTCAGTTCCCAGCTGTCTGACCTTTGTCCCCTCCCTCCTTTCAACACCCAGCTACTTCTCTTACCTGCAGCAGCGTAGCCAATCAGAATGAAGATGAGGCCAACCGAGGAAGTGAAGAAGCCGGTCATGATGAATCCTGGCGAGCAGCTGAAGAGTGTAGCGTGTTTAAGAGATAAAACACAAAAGACAGAAGAATCTGCTCTGATTCAGACTGAAAGCAAAATATTTCTCCTCACCCTCTCTCCCCCTCTCCCTCTTTGCCCTGCACGCTCTCCTGCTCTCTTATCCTTCCCACGTTGACTCGGTTGCGCCCAGTTTTCTAATGAAAACATGAATTGCAGAACAAAAAGCTCAGTAACTGGGAGGGGGCGGGGGGATGTTCTGGGGAGGGGTCTCAGATCGGAGTTCAACCACAGGCTGGCTTCAGAACTGGTGAACTGTGCTTGGTTCGTCATGTGGTGTTAGATTGTTGTTGAATTTGTGATGACTGGCATCAAAATGTAGTTAATAATTTTATGAAAAAAAGGAAAAATCTATTAATAAAATAAATCTAACTTTTTTTCTTTTCAACAAAAAAGTCAAATCAATCAATTTACTATTAAAACATTTTAAAGTTAACAATATCTAATTCTAACATCTTAAATGGGAGTATTTACAGTGTTTTTTTTAATCGTGTATGACAATCAAGTGAAAATCTTTGAGTTTTGGGCAAACAAAACACCTGAGGATGTCATATTGCGCTTAGTGAAGACCAATCAACATCTTTTGCCATTTTCTGATACTGTAAATACAAAGCAATCGCTATCGAAAATTACAATAATCAGATTTATGATCATAGTTGAAGCCCTACATCTGTTGACAGTGCAGCTAAATGTTTAAAATGCCTGTGATGCATCAAAGATGAGTTATCTCTCGCTGCACTCAAGGTTAGACTAAAGTAGATAAGCTCTTATCTGTTTATCTGTTACTTAAACTCTATTGTCGGGAGGATAACATGTGCTGCTGATCTCTTTCTGAGAAGATCAGTCAGTGTTTGTGCTCGGCAGGAAGTCAGAGATATCAACATCCATTCAGCAGCAGAGAAGGCCCTTTATGATCACAATGATTGATTCCTGTTATTGTCACTAAATTTACTTTTCTCTCTCTGGCTCTGTCTCTGTGACTCACACACCTACCAACACACACCTCTAAAAAACAGACCTTCCCACACACACACAAACAGAGCCTGGCTTAATGAAGATAACCACGTTCACTACGTAACGTCTTGGCTGTCTTCGGCCTCCGGCTCTCACCTGGCCTCTTAAGCAGATCTTCAGGTTAAGCAGCAGAAAAGAAAAATGGAGGAAAAGTGAGTGAAGGGATCACAGGAGAGAGGAGGGTTCTGTTGGTCAGTGGATAGAAAACAGTAGAGGTGGGATAAGTACTCAGATCTTGTACTTGAGTAAAAGTAGAAGTACCATAGTGTAGGAATACTCTGTTGCAAGTAAAAGTCCTGCATTGCAAATGTTATTCAAGAAAAAGTATAGGTCAGCATCAAAATATACGTAGGTACCAAAAGTAAAAGTACGCCTTATTCAGATTGGACCATTTCAGAAATATATATATTTTATGTTTTGATTATAATATATAAACTTTACACCACTGCAAAACAGGACACATACAAAAACAATTGTTATAGGGAAAAAATAAATATATTAGTAATATAATAATAACTCTGTATACTATAATACATTTGATATTCTTAACATCACACAATGAAGAATGCTTTTTCAAACATGGCCCATTCATAAAAAATGTAAGGTGTTCCTTAAGGTCCTTACACACTAAGCCGATTTTCGGCGCCGATAGATGTCGATAGATGTCTGGCCGTCGATGAGTGTCCTGTCGCCCTACTCAGATTGGTGTGTCCCGCCCCGTCGTGTCTTTTCGGCCGTGCCGCCACCTTCCGCCAGTAGGCTGCCGGTAAAAGGCCGTCGGCTAAATAAATCACTCTGATTGGCTGTTCAGCTTAGCGAATCAGTGCATGAGAAGCGAAACGGAAGTGAGGGCCCCAAACAAATGATTAAGAAGGCAAATCTGAGATTTCATTTAACTCCAGCTCTTGACACAGGTTCGGGAAAGCCCCATGAGCTTCTCATTGTAGAGTGAAAATGGAACACACATGCAATTTGTTGTTTGTTTATATCATGCAGTCTGTTCTTCTTCTCTCGGTGTATCACGCAGTCTGTCTTCCGGTTGTTGCCTCTTTTGAATGACGAATACACACTACCGCCGCCTGCTGATAAGGAGAGTTATTGCCACTCACGCATGCGCAGTTCGTACGTGCAACTTGGCCGTCAGCTGAAGTCTTTGCGGTGTGTTCCAGTTTGTTTGTTTGTTTGTTTGTAGCCTTTATTTAACCAGGTGAAAATCCCATTGAGATCAACGATCTCTTTTTCAAGGGGGACCTGCAGCACATTGAAATTCCAGTGCGAAACATGGCCAAGACGCAGGAGACGTGAGGCGACGTTCCGTGGGGACGTGTTCTTTGGTGTCAGTTTGGTGTGTAAGGAGCTTTAGACATATCGAACTTGGATTAAATGAGAAGCTATTGCTAACAACAACAACAACAACAGGGGGTGAGAATATGGTGTTTAAAGGACTCTAAACAGGCTATTCTCTCAGCAGGAAGTCATTTTCAAAGTCATAATCAGAACAGTATGCACGCCACAGTAACAATATCTTCAAATCTTCTGTGGTGTGCTGTATTTCTAAAACATTCAGATTTTTGAATATTAGGAGCTTTTCCTCTTAATTCCTAACCTTTGAATTGGAAAATTGCTCTTTTTTGTATGCACAGAAACACCTGACCTGACATAAAAAGCAGCAACATATTTTTGCTCGAGACACGACACTAACTGCCACATGCGTGTTCAAAGGGGCACAGAGAAAGATACAAAAAAGCAAACAGATACATTTACACAAACACACATGCAAGCAACACACACACACACACATATGCACAAGCCGCCCTCACTCCGACAGCCTCCCTGCAATAGAGCAGGCAGAGGTGGTCGCTGATGTGAAACATCAATTTCCAGGTTAGCTGCTCTGCGTGGCTCAGGCAGGTATCAGCCGTGACCCACCTGGGCTAGATAAGCAGCTGCAAGACGCTGATCCGCCTCCCAGCAATGCACCTCTCAGTACTGAAGAATGGAGTGCATACACACACTCACACACTTAGACACATTAGTAAACAAATACTAAAACAATGAATTATGAGGAAAGAACAGAAAAATTGCAGTAAAAAATAGCTTTTTTATATTTCCAGTAAATAAGTCTTGTGGAGTTTGAAAATCACTAGTTAGGGACAAATACACTAAACACAGGTACACAATGCATAAGGACTGCTCTGGTAAGGGTTCACCCTTCCAATACTTTAATTATTCAACCTGCTATAGGTTTAAACTGGGTATACTGTAAACCAGAGGCGTTCCAATTAGGCACACAGACACACACACAAACTTGTAAACAAACTAAACACAGTGGTGACGTTGATAGTTTGGGGTAATGAAAGAAAAAAAAGAGAACTACCCCATCAAAAAAAATGTGCTGCTCACTATGATGATTCAGCATGCTCTATTTCTCTCTGTGTCTCTCACTCAGAGAGTTTATTTGAGTCAAAGAACATTTTGGAGCCTAAAGTAGTGTTAGCTAAATGTGAGCTAGTGTGTGTGAGCCTTTCCTCAGTTGGTCAGGTAATCTATCCGCTGCCTCCATCACAGTGACAGCTGTCAGCTCAGAGCTGGGCGCCTCGGCAGCGCTGCTCAACCTGATGTCCTGCCACGTTCCCACAGACAATTTCAATTTACTTTTACAACCCAGAGAAATACCACACACACAGCCTGAAGCTATTCAACACGCTTCCTTCCCTACGTTGTTTCTATCTCTTCTCACTCTGTTTGGTCATTACACAGGAAACCCGAAGAGCCTAAGCCACACCACAGACACAGTCTCATGATTTTTGAATGGAGATGCAGAGAGATCAGTGTTAAGTGTCTATGATTGCATCTCTGAAGAAATGCTTCTCACATTAGATGTTGGACCAAGCAACTTAAACTTTATACTAATATAACATATCCTACAGGTGTTTAAAAGAAGGACCTACAATAAATAAACGCCTAAAAACATAGTAAACTGACTCCTTCAGTCTGTCGAGTGTGAAGTTGCGAGGTCATGGTTCAGTGTGCCCTCCCCTTTTCTTTCAGCTGTAATTCACACCAGAAGTGACACGTAAGAGCTACTTTAGTGTCCAATCGTTCAGATCCCTGTCCCAGCCGACACCTTTCAGCTGCTCAGGTGCTGAACGGACAATCAGCCAAACTGTCTCCAATAGAGCTGCCAAGTTCACAGACCAGGCAAACTTGAGTTTGGATTAATTGTTGTAAATATAGTTATCATTACAAAACTTTTATGGTGTATACTTAAATATCATAATAAAAATATACTTTTTTCACATAAACAATAGGTTTGGGGTCACATGTAGGCATGTCAGGATTATGGAGTGAATGAATAAATGTATTGATTGGCTGTTTGAATATACTTGAATAGACTTCTAAATCGAAAATGTTCAAGAAAAATATGGAATGTTTTTCAGACTTAAAATAAACTTTGTGTTCATCTTTATTTATAGAGCACTTATAACAAAGTACTTCAGAAAGAAAGAAAATAACAAACACAGCTATAAAGGAATAAAAGTACTCGAAAAATGGCAGAACCCATAGACAGAATAAATAATAGGGTTATCCATAGTAATCCTTAACTATTGAGGAACAGTAACTCTAAGTACCATTATGTTAATGCAACACTAAAGCCATCAAGAGCATTTCTACAATGTGGGTTTGCTACTTTTATTTGAGAAGGAATCTGGAAGATCTGTTTGGTATAAAGTGTCTCAAAAACAACTTACTCTGTAAATGTTGCTATAAAAGTACATCTGAACAACTTTTGCTGCTCTTTTTGTCAGCTGTTGGATAATGCTTTGCTTTTTTTCACCACACCAACATCATACATGGAAACATTGCATAACTACACCTGTATAATATAAAAATAAACATGTTCTCCAATTATCTACTTCATGCTCCAACATGTACCATGGACCCAGACATGGGCCTCTCCAGTGGTTCATTCCAAATGCTGTACCCCTTCTTTGTTTTTCACCCATTAAGGTTTGAGCTATCCATTGGCTTCTTAAACCCACTCTGACTGTGCACCATGTGAAATTATCTATCCAAGCCATTAAGTCTCTGTGTTACATTTCCATATTTTATTTGTCCTTAGGCAAGTTAACTAAATTCATTTGACACTAGGATAAATCAAATGCAAATCAAGACATTGTGAATGTCAATTACGAAAAGTAATAGACATTTTGTTTGTCTTGTTAGTAACTCGAGTTGGCTTTGTTTTAAAATTTCTCAAAACTGCATAGTATAATTTGTTTGCTACACTCACACAGAATTTAACACTGAATATGCAACACATTTTTGTTGAAATAAATGTTTTTTTTGGTGCAGGCAGACAAGCAAGACTAAAAGTCAGCAAGCAAGGGAAAAAGGTTAGGGAAAAGTGTTCAAATAAAAATTATGCATGGGCTGCTTAGCATTCGTGGAAACTCAGGAGCAATGTTGCAATGAGAGGCCAGAGTGTTTGCATGAGCCGTAATAACGCTAACACATCACGTGCTGGGTAAGTGCAGACAATATAGCCAGCACAGTGCCATGATGGATGGTGTGTTTGCAGACACCACTGAACCGCGGACCCCATTATTTCCTGGGGGAGGAAGGGGGAGCAAAGCAGCACGGGGAGAGATAAGGGATGATTGACTAAACCAAAACAGAGGTCCCTCTTGGATGGCAGTGTGCTGGAATTATTGGGAAGCCACTGTGGGAGTCAATGCAACAGCTCAATGATAGCAGAGAGCTGTCACAGGAAGTAAGAAGATCAAGTGTATCCCTTTCCTAAACGGAGGTAAGGGAGGACGCTTCATGTGGGGAGAAAAACTTCCAGTCATTAAGAATATCTCCTGAACATGTTGGGGACTCATCTCCTGCTGAGATCAGGAGGTTCCAACCCCAACAGGGAGGAATGCTTCACTTCTGCAGCTGCTAGATAGGATTTATAAAACTAAGACACACAGAGGCACAGCCACTCTCACTCTGATGCACATCCGCCAACTCATAAACAGTGACAGACCCAACAGCAGTTGCCAGCCATGCAGGAGAGACACACACATCGCATTCCAATTTGGTCCAAATGAGGCCCGAAAGCTGGAGCATAAAAAGACCTCTGCGCTGCCCTTTTAGCAGTCAGACAGTCACACGTATCTAGAGCTAAGAGACGGATGGATACCAGCCAACATCTCCAAAGAACATATTCTACTCTCAGAGGAACTGACACCGCCTTCTTCTCCTGACAATTTCCCTTTCGATTAAGCATTAGCCTTATTTTTTTATTTCTCTTTTAATGCTTCTGTTTCTGCTCTAGATCATCTGGTCTGTAGAGTAAAAGGACTGTCAAAATACTCTCCGATGTCTTGTAGTAATCTGCAAGACAGGATGACAGCGTAGTGAGGTAATTTCAGAATGATAAAGTAAATTATAATTAGGGGTTTACACCGATTTAGAATATGTTACACTACTTCTTACGGAGAAATGCAAGCAGATTACATATTTTGGAACAAAATCAACATAATGAGAACAAGGCAACAAGCACAATAATCAGCCACATACAGTAGTTGTTGCTACATAAAGATTATTGGTAATTAATGTATATTACTACATATATATCGGAGGAGCAGGTGTTATGTTCATCAACTTTAAATAATGGCCAAGTAGTTTAAGTTCAGATATAACATTTACTTAACTCTATTTAACTACAGCACATGTTTATAAAGTACATTTTTACTTTACATGTTTGTTTTTGGTCCATGAGAGTTGAACGCCTCTGGCACCATTTGTAAGATAGGACCCTTAATCTTGGTTTCAAAAACACTTCCTAATGTATGTAGGTGCATTACTGGCAACAATTAAAACTGTTCTTGTGGACAAGACAGTTATGAATTGTGGGAACATTAAGCTCTGAATACTGCTCAGTAACAGTTTGAGGTTAAGAGTGCATCAATTTATTGGATTGTTTTTAAACATTAATTTGAGGGGATCGGTTCACTGTGCATGGATGTACTTTTGCAGGAACAGCGTGTTCACAGCCTCAGTGGAAGACATTCACACACTCCCAATCCCGGTAAAGCTCTCATCCGTTTGTCACCGAGATGCACAACTGGAGTACTTCAGGTTCTCATTTGCACCTGCAATATTTTCAAAATGTCAGTTTGTTGTTTTCACAAAGGACATTCTGCAAAGAGCTCCACACTAGTGAAAATATCTTAGAGCCCCATGGTGCTGTGTAAATCAGCTGGTCAGTCAGTGATTTGCACATAGAGCAGGCAACACTTTCTAATCATTTGATCAGCAGCCAGAGCCCTATCTCCAGTGTCACTCAAAGGCGGTCGAATATGGATTTCCCAATATCAAGACACAAAGATTCTTGAGCAGGGATAAAGCTTAAGCCTCGCAGGAGCATTCAAATTCTTCCTGTAGTCTTTAGCATTTCATTACAAACAGTACTGTCTGCTTACTGGTGGACAAATAGATTCTTACAGCCTTAATGTCAGGTAAAAAGCATTGGACTTATCCTTTAAACAGGTTGCAATTTGAACACTTCTTCATCAGTCACCTATTTAGTCAAAGGATAACTTAAGAATGTGTTGTCATATAACACATTGAGAATTGAGAGGTCTGTGAGTTACAACCTAAAAATATCTATACTGCATTGGAGGCAATTCTGCTTCAGATGTTAGATAGAGCTTCTAAATTAGAAAGCTTTGGTCCAATCGGGATCAAGGAGCATTCACACTCCAACAGCGTCAATATACAGCTGGCAATAGTTATAAATACTGCTTTGTTTATGAGTGCAGCTAACAAAGCCAATATAGTCAATCAGAAGGCTGCGAAAGAGAGAATGTGTCCGGAGGAGGGAATGTTGACAAGCCATAGTTAATGTAGAGTGCGCTCGGCAGCTGACAGTGGGGAATTGGCTGGGGAGAGTACACAGACATTATCAACACGTTTAGGGGAAGGCTTTAATAAGTTGCTCCTTGGGGCTACTTCCTGCTCCTTAATTATTATTGAATTAGGAATGCCACAAAGCTAATTAAAAGTGCAAGGTATTTACTGTGGCAGCAGAAGAATGAAAGGGAGTAGAGGAGCAAGTGAAATGAAAAAAAAAAGGGATAAAGCTGAGATGCAAGCTGGGTATTTGAATTGTTTTAAATGCATTATAATGCTGGAACATAAAGCTACAATTCTGTATTCTTGCTGCATTGGACTAAAATATAAAACATTGATAAAACCTCTGGAGCAATGCTTCCTTGCTAAAGTTAAAAGGGAACAGAAAATATAAAACTGGGAAAATATACTGTAAGAAAAGTGTCTATTTGGGCTTAAAAATGGCAGGTCTAATGCCTCCTCTTGCTGAAGCTGTGCTCTGGGTGTCTAATGTGTCCACTGTGTGATATATAAGGGAAGTAGAACATGAGTTTTGTTTTTGCAGTCATTCTTGATTGGAAATGTCATGTTCTTTTATTGAACGACAAGGAATACAAGTGTGCCGATGAATGTGAACGAGTCACAATGAATGAAGTGGTTGTTTTAAAATAATTGAGGGTCTCTTTTTCTTCGAATGTAATGAAATGCCGGAATCTTCTCTCCTGTTCTACTCTCTGGGGCTTCTTACTTCCTCTGCAAAAACAATTGAATACAATCACCAATGCCGTATAAATTAACAAGTGTTTTAATACTGTTATACTAAGCCAAACTTTTAAATGTAATCAGACAGAGATGCCTTATGCTCGATTGGCACAAACTGCAAGACTAACACAAACCATCCCAGCAGAGTGTGGAAGTTTCTTATTTTGAACAAATGTTGTGTTCTTTCCACAAGTTAATTACTCAGTAGAGAGCTTAATCTGCCGAATCAGGGCAAAGTGGATTAGGAGATGAGAGCGTTTAATCAAAGTGTTCTCTTCGTCTAATTACACATCCCATTTCCTGACACAACACACACACTGTTATCTGCCACTGGATTTAAACATCAGTGCCTGTGTTTAGCTGCTCCCCCAAGAGTGAGTGATCCTGCCGCCTGCATGTCACTAAATGATGGAAACATTAATACATGCATGCATACTCAAACTCAAGGGACACACACATACATGCAGAGAATGAACACCATGATATACTCGTCCTATACATATTGAAATAAATAATCTGAGGCTTTGTGGTTTCACTGCAGTGTAGAGCAGAACTCTAATGGAGCCTAATCACACATCACAGGCATCACTTATACCAGTGGGGATTAAAGATTCCTCTTGGGTTTAGTCTCATCCGTGTATCAACTTTAGATGTTGTGTTTGCCTGCATGAAAGACGATGAGAGCTGCACTGGAGTGGTGAAAATAGCAGTAAGAGTGTCAGAGGTGTGAGTTCACACATAGTGAGGGACTTCTCGCATTGCGTTACACGTTTCAGTTCCCCACCCGGCATACTGGTCTATGATTGGGGGAGAAGAGCAGGTGTAGTCTTTGATCAAGTATCCATAGTGTTTGGATATGTTCCCTCATCTCTCTGATAAGAAATAATGAAAATGCATTACGACTCTTAGTCTAAAGGGGAATTATATTCAAAGTAAATATATGTAGTTCCTATGGTCTTAGACAGTCCTTAATATAAGTAAAAATAAACATGCCTCATAATCAATTTTAATCACGTGCATTCACATGACAGGAAGTAAAACAGCTCTTCGCAATTTTGTTTCTACAGATGGAGAGAGCCGTGCCGCTACAACACCGCTAGCGCACAACAATTGTTGTCAAAGTTCACATTATTTCAACTTTGACCTCGTTACCACTGACCTTTTGACGCGCAACCAATCAGATAACAGCTGTGTGTGGCAGAGCAAGCTAGCAGGGGAGGTAACCATAGAAACAAAACTTAACTGACTGTTTTCAACGCAATGGCCAACCCTGCGGTGAGCAAAGAAAAAAAAAGAAATCACGTGAATGCCGCTCAACTTACCTTCCTGCTGAAAAGCTAAGCTGATGAATAGCACCCGCGGAAGTATATGGACCATGATAATTGGGCTGTGCCATTCTCATGAAAGCCATTGGGGGGTTAACAGGAGATACTTCACCCAAGCTACTTTTCTTTTATACAAGAAATGTCTTCTCTCCCCTGCACTTGACTCCAGGCTGGCCAACATGATTATAAAATCATGCAGTTGGGAGAGGAAGTACGAACCTCTTGGTCAAAGGAGCACTAAAACTCTTTTTTTTAAGTCATCTGTTAATTAAGTCAGGCTTTTGTTACCCATCCTAAAGACTGACTAACTGTAACTAATTTAATAAAATCCTTATTTTTTCTCAAACTTTCCCCGCTATCCAAGTTTTATTTGCACCCACGTCCTTAGCAATTAAAGTCTTGAACTTCTCCATAGACAATTAATTAGGAAATATGTAATGAATGACACTGAGGTAACCCAGGGGAAAGATCCTTGTGTGCACATGTCAGTCAATTACTTCTTACACACACTGGCTCTTGGTGTCATCTCACACAACCTGCTCACATGAACCCTGCACCGTTACATCATAGCCAAGACTAAGCCAAACAACTTCCACGGCAACTGATCCTGACCAATCAGAGTGGCTGTGGAAACCTGATCACTGGGCTCTCGAGTCATGCCGTTTGGCAGGTGCTCATTTATGTTCATCAAATGTGTGGTACCATAATGGTCTAATGAAGTATAGAGGAATGCATGTCGTTTTTGAATATGATTAAACCGCCCCCATTGTGCCCTGAAAGCACAATTTACCAATTCTTTATTCTTTGCACAATCCTTGCACTGAACCTTGAGATGAGAAAATAGGTATTTTCAATCTACAGTTTATTCAAATCAAGGGTAAAAGCGGTATCAGCATTGAAATTGCTGCCGGGTTACTCTATTAATCCAGCATGATGGAGGATAAGTAATCTTGAAGTTTTTGTGAAGAAACATGTGGGTGTTTGTAGTGGAAAGAATCTAAAGCTATTCACTATCATGTCACATCCTCTACTCACAGAACACACACGCAAACATTGCGGCTCGATCGAGTGTCTCTGTGGATCAGAGAGCCTCCCGGACGGGGACATCTGCTGAGCTAATAAACAATAATTTTGACAAATTGTTACGGTCCGATCACTCAGCCACCCTCATAATCGCACCACTGAAAAAGCCATCAGATGCTGAGTAAGGACATGACTGACAGCTCTCTGGGCCAGTGGAAGGCATTTCTGGACTGAAGCCCAGCTGCCTGAGGAGAGGACACAAAGATTCATAGCCAGAGGGCAACCTGGACAGAGTGGTTAGGGAAATTAGCAACGCCACCCACCAACACATGCATGTCATTTGATGGTTGGAACTCAAGCTGACTAGATAAAGAGATGGCCTTCTGCCAGGGGCTGTTTAGTACCGTTGGACAACATGTCAAACTAGGCAACTATGAGGGCAATGGTGCCATGGCGATGATGAAGGCTCAGTGGGAGGCTGTAACCTCTTCTGGCTGCAGTACAAAACACACAGCTAAGATGATGATGATGATGGTGTGAAGCTGAAGGTGGTTGTGACTGGGATAGTGTCAATGATTGAGGCTTGGCAGTGTATTTAAACTTTCGTGAACCCGGAACATTTTTGAAAAAGCCATAATAGGTTGTCTGTGCCTGAGCCAAGCAACTCTGAGGGTGTAGACAGGGATAAACTCCATGACTCAGACTCACAGTTCTGACAGACCGGCTGAGTGTAAAAGGTCATGTGATAAAAAAACAAACTTCGAGAAAAATCAATCCAATATAAAGGATTTTAATTCCAAGCCACTGACAACCTGAGAGATGATGAAAAGCCAGACATCTTCAAATTGCCTTGTCAATCACGGCAACCAACAAAAATGACAAAAATAAATAAACACCAAGGGGGTATAATAGATCCAGGGGGAATCTACTACAACTGTGTTCCTATTGTAACCCCAACAGCAGTGCGACATGACCTGTAAGCAAGTTTATGAAAGTAATAGATGTAAAATTCTATGATGACATAGATGAGAAACTCTTGCAGCAAGACATCAAAAACGGTAAATGAAGGATTGAAAACATCCCAGGTTTCTTTTGTTCCAGCTGTATATTTATAAAGAATTCACTCAGATGACCAGACTCTCATCACATAGACAGACCACACACACACACACACACACACACACACACACACACACACACACACACACACACACACACACACACACACACACACCCTCTCTCAAACACAACACACACACACACACACACACACACACACACACACACACACACACACACACACACACACACACACACACACACACACACACACACACACACACACACACACACACACACATCACTGTGTTTTTTTATGAAATCTCTGTTTCCTTGTTGTTTTCACTTTCTCAGTTTATATTCAAGAGGGATACAAGGACAGACCATTTCTGTGCAGTAAACAAAGCAATCCACAAAGACAGCTTTACTTTACTTCCTTGAACACAAGGTAGGTGCAGCAAATACAACATGCTGGCACTCCATAGAGACTCACCGACTGGCGTATCTTCATAGATGAGTAGGTAGGTCGAGAAGAAGTAGTTCAGGAAGCGTGGTGGCTGGTTGGAGCCTGGGATAAAGAGAGGGAAGAATGGTGATTACAATTATGTTCGAGGACTATTCATTTAGGTTATTGCTTTGATAATAATATTCAAGTGAAACAGTTCAATTTTCATGTAAATAATCTCTACTTTGTCAAATGTATGTCCATTGATTCAAAGTATAGCCTGATAGCTTACTCTTACTTACTATCCTGAGAGCTTTGACAAATGTTGGTTTTGCTCTTTCACATTCTCAGAAGCAGCAGCAGCAGTTTGAGTTATATGATACAGTAGAGCTGTGTACTCTAGCAGCATTTGTCAAGTGATCTTTAGGAAGTATAGGAGAAAAAAAACTACTCCAATAAACACTTAAACTGAAAAATGCACTGATGCTGCTGCCACTGCAGACAGCCTTGTTCTTTTGTTTCATACAGACAGTTTCCACACTGCTTCCCAGGGAAAGCATGCCCCCCCCTCCCCCTCTACCAGGAGGCTGTAGCAAATGTATTCAGTGCATAAAAACTGTACGATTGGCAGGGGCAAACTGCCCCAAAAGTGCATGACATATGGGAACATTTGAAGGAAACGATATAAACATATTTATATCTTGGATTTACACACCTCTGATCAGGAGTGGCTAATGTAAGTTTGGCAGCTTAACTTTTTTGAGAATACCATTACATTACATTACATTGCATTTAGCTGACGCTTTTATCCAAAGCGAGTTACAATAAGTACATTCGACCAGGAAGATACAACCTTGAAGAAAACAGAATCATATAAGTACATCAGGTTTCATAGAGCCAAACATTTCAAGTGCTACTCAACTGGCTTTAGATAAGCCAGTCCTTCATTAGTATATAAGTGCTTTGTTAGTAATTCTATCGCTCGAAGTGGAGACGAAATAGATGAGTTTTCAGTCTGCGCCGGAAGATGTGCAAGCTATCTGCTGTCCTGATTTCAATGGGGAGCTCATTCCACCATTTTGGAGCCAGGATAGCAAACCCACGTGTTTTTGCTGATGGGAACTTGGGTCGCCCTCGCAGTGCGGGTGCAGCGAGCCGTTTGGCTGATGCAGAGCAGAGTGCACGCGCTGGGGTGTATGGTTTAACCATGTCCTGGATGTAGGAAGGACCAGATCCATTCGCAGCATGGTATGCAAGTACCAGTGTCTTGAAGTGGATTCTAGCAGTACCGACCTTGGTTTATTTCTCCTGTGGTCCATTGGTGTTTTTGCCATTTGTTAACGCAGGCAACTCTTTAAAGCAACTTATGTCAGCTGTCCAAGCTGGTGTGTATCTACTGTAGTGTGTGTACCTCTGTATTACTGATATTTTACTGCATAAGGGGTCCATGGCTCTGAGTATTCTTAGGAAACCGTCTGAATTCTAGGTTTAGAAGCAGCTGATTTTATTTGCTGATAATCCTCATCCTAAACTACTCTTAAATCAGAGGCAAACATTTACTAAATGTGAAGAAAAAAGAAGAAAAAAAGAGTAAGCTGCCTGTCCATTATACATGTAGGTGATGAGGAAATGCTTACATGCTGTCAGAAGATGTTCAAGTTCACCATTTGCTAAAGCATTCCTTGAATCACCCAGGGTTATTGTTTTGTACAGCAGCCTTTAATGGCCAGTCTGTAGCCAGGTGTCATTAACTGTTCATCTACTGTAACTTAGTGTGAGCAACACACACACTAAGAGTTAGACCACTTAGCTATTTTATCTACCTCTGGAACAAGCTAAACTAGTTATAATAGTCTTCACTGTCGGGTCACTCATTACTGGATCAGTGAGCTGCATGAGACGATACTGACGGGCTGTCAGGAGAGAGAGAGAGAGGGAGAGAGGAAAAGAGAGCGCTTCCGCTCATTTCTCCCGTGTTATTATCCAAAGTTAATGTAAACTTGAATAATGTACTTCATTTGAATGTAATAATTATGTTGGTTGTTGTTTGTGGAAGCGCATCATGTATTGAAAAATGTATCTGAACTTTTCGATCCGTTACGATTATAAACTGAAGCAATATAAAAATAAGCCCCATTAACTGAGTTTTAAACATCACTTTAAATGGAAGATCCCCATAACCCCCACCCACCCGATCGGAACGGCGATTGGTATCGGCCGATACTGATTCCGGCCCCAAAATACCCGATCGGAGCATCCCTAATATTTTTGGTTGGCAACACCCGTTAAGTGTTTCATGTACAGTATATTTGACTGTTTCTATGTTAGATGTTCCCTATGCAGTGCATCAAACAATCAGGAGAGGGACAGATACTCATGGGCGCGGGAAGGGGGGTGCTGAGGGCGCTGCAGCACCCCCTAGCGGCAGGCAGGGGGTGCAGAGCTTCCTCTGTCTGAATTATTATTTGACGGTTATTGCTGCTCCCGCTGTGCATAATCTGTGTAATATGTAGCCAATAAATTCCACATTGTTGGTAAAATAATATTTTGGCCTGCCTCGAATGTTTTTTCTGTAGCCCCGGACAATTCTACCTCAATAATATAATACATTAACCGTGCTTTACGTGAACCTCATCATGACACTAGAGAGGACGGCAGGACTGTAATTTCCCGTGTTCAGTGAATGCAACAGAGGCAAGACACCAGATCAATCAGAGAGTTGCATGGAAATAAAAGTGTGCTTGTGTCATTCAAGCTCGTATGTATGTATGTATGTATGTATGTATGTATGTATGTATGTATGTATGTATGTATGTATGTATGTATGTATGTATGTATGTATGTATGTGTGTGTGTGTGTGTGTGTGTGTGTGT
>NW_011333040.1:941445-946246 GCF_000735185.1 Notothenia coriiceps
CCCCCTCCCCTTGTAGGTATATTCTGGTAAAATTCAGCTTAACATCTTATACACTGCATCTTATTTCTACCTAAAGAAAATATATATATATTTTCGGATCACCAATTTCAAAGGCACTTAGCAGCCGATATAAACCTGTGCAAGCAAAGAACATCAAATTACATTCAGAGCATTATACTCCTGTCAGGTTTTCTTATTATGTTGATGCTTTAACTTGAATTAAAATGTTTACATAGTCTGTGTGTAGGTACAGTATAGTCATTCATGCCTGCAGGGAAAACACTTTGACACCATGGTAAAAACAAGTAAGCTGCTGTAATAAAAGACAATCATAATAAGTGTTTACATGGAATATTAAGGCCAAAATGGAATTGAACTCGCATTGATTTCTATGTTTATGAGAGAATATTACCACGGCACATTTGTGAAGGATGTTGAAGGAGTAACTGTCTGCCGGACATGGATCTGTGGTGTCAGAGGCAGTGTGATACAAGCTGTTTTGTTGGGAAGATCAGGGAACAAAGCTGACAGTCTTTGATCAGCTGAGCTGTGCGGCAGACCACAGAGACAATGAAGCCAGAGAAGGGGAGGCCAGTCTGTTTGAAGTGAGAGCGCTTGATAGGATCGCTGCCTTGAAAGTGGGAGCTTTTCCTTCAGTCATGTGCCCGCCTGCGCGGAAGAAGATGCTTATCTCTGGCCTGCCAGTGTGGCTGTTAGTGGGTGCCAAGAACATGGAGCGCGCTTCACTGGATTGGGGGTGGTGGGGAGGGAGGGGTTACAAGCGGCAGACCACAGAGACACTGAAGCCAGAGAAGGGGAGACCAGTCTGTGTGAAGTGAGAGCGCTTGATAGGATATAGTGTTCCTACACGGACCCTCACTATTGTGGTAAGCGTGTTGTCACTTCCGGTTGTTGTTGTCACCTCCGGGCTATCCTGTGCGTCTGTTCTGCTGCTGATAGCTTATATTATCTTAATCAATCGTTTTACAATTCTTGATCATGGCAGCTACCTGAAGTTGTAATCACACGTTACTACAGCTTAATCACTCACAACTCTCCTTCTCTTAGCGACTGTAACTTCACAGTTGCTTACACTCCTTTCGGGTTTGCTAACGGTAGCTACTTTAGCTTGATAGCTAGCAATGTCTCTTTCCCGACCCTCGGGTGCTATTTCCTGCCCTATCTTTCTCATGTTTGGTTACTTCCCTACCTCCTTTACTGGTACCGATAGGCCTACATGTGTTAAATGTAGTACAGTTGCTAGGTTGGAGGCGGGAAACATAGCCATAGAAGCCCGGCTCCGCATTTTAGAAAGTAACTCAGCTACATTAAAACCCATGTTAGCCGGTATAGATCGGCAAGAGGTAGCTTGTACTAGCCGTCCCCCGGCAACTCCCGAGCAGCTAGGAGACTGGCTGACTGCTCAGAAGGGGCATAAAGCGAGACTCGCAGGTCCCCACCAACCCGTTCACGTATCTAACAGATATTCCCCACTCAGCGAGACAGCCGCTGAGAAGCCAATTCTGGTTATTGGTAGCTCTATGAGACACGTACATTTATTGACCAAAGCCTTCACAGTCACATGCATTCCGGGGGCCAGAGCGGGCGACGTTAAGGCGCATCTTAAACTGCTGGCTAAGAATACACATAAATACAGTAAGATTGTTATTCACGTTGGTGGTAATGATGTTCGTTTACGCCAATCAGAATGCACCAAAGTTAATGTGGCGTCGGTGTGTAGATATGCTAAAACAATATCAGACAGCGTAATTTTCTCTGGTCCCCTCCCCAATCTGATCAATGATGACATGTATAGCCGCATGTCATCGTTTCAGCGCTGGTTGTCTCGGTGGTGCCCAGCAAACAATGTGGGCTTCGTAAATAATTGGACAGCCTTCCGGGGAAAACCTGGTCTGATTAAGAGAGACGGCATTCATCCTACTTTGGAAGGTGCAGATCTCATTTCAGCAAACATTTCAGAGCTTTGTGAACATAATCCATGACAAAGTGGAGTTCAGGCCAGGAGGAGGAGTCGCAGTTTTATATGTTTCTCTGCGCTCTCTCCAATAAAATAGCCAATATTAACGGTGTGTGTGTCTGCCCAAGGACAATTCAAAGTAAAACCTAATAGAGGTGTCACACATAATAACTTAAAAGTAAATGTAACAACTACTACAGTGCAACAAAACAGGAAGATTAAATGTGGACTCTTAAACATAAGATCTTTAGCATCCAAAGCAATATTGATAAATGATTTAATATCAGATTATAATATTGATATGCTGTCTCACTGAAACTTGGTTGAGACAGGAAGAATATGTCAGCATAAATGAGGCCGGCCACTCCACCCAGCCATATCAATACTCATATTGCCCGAGGCACAGGCCGAGGAGGTGGAGTTGCAGCCATCTTTGACTCAAATTTACTTATCAATACTAAACCAAAATTAAATTATACCTCCTTTGAAAGTCTCGTTTTTAGTCTTACGCATCCGACCTGGAAAACTGTGCAGCCAATCTTATTTGTTACAGTGTACCGTGCACCAGGTCCTTATTCAGAATTCTTATCAGAATTCTCTGAGTTTTTATCAACTTTGGTACTTAAAACAGATAAAGTAATTATCGTAGGTGACTTTAATATTCATGTTGACGATGATAAAAATAACCTTACTGTTGCATTTAACTCTATATTAGATTCTGTTGGTTTCTGTCAGAGTGTAAATAAACCAACCCACTGCTATAATCACACTCTCGACCTTGTTCTGACTTATGGTATTGAAATTGAGCAACCATTAGTCGAACCGCATAATCCTGCTTTATCCGACCATTTTTTGGTAACTTTTGAAGTACTGTTACTAGACTACAAAGCATTAGCCAAAAGCTCCTGCAGCAGAAACCTATCTGTTAGTGCTATAGCCAAATTTAAGGAAGAGATTCCACCAATACTTAACTTGATAGCATGTCTGCATGTAGGGGAGGACACTTATACAAAATGTACACCACCCCAAATTGATCATGTTGTTGATAGTGCTACAGATGCGCTGCGGAATAAATTAGACTCTGTTGCTCCTTTCTGAAAAAGCGCGAAAAATAAAACAACATAGAATTAGCTCCATGGCATAATGCCGAAACCCGCAAAAACTAAAGCAAAAGTCGAGACACAACCTTGAAAGGATATCGTGGGGGTCCACCTAAACTTGAAGAATCTCGTTTAAGTTTGGCATATTCTCTCAATGAATATACAGAAAGCACTGCGTAAAGCGAGGGCAGCCTACTATCTTCATTAAGAGAGGAGAAAGAATAATGCAAGAATTTATTTTCAGCACTTTAGCCCAGGCTGACAGAGAGCGCACAGCTCGATTAGGCCTTCCTATTCCCTAGCACTCAGTAGCAATGATCTTTATGTGTTTTGTTAACGATAAAATCTGTTACTCTTAGAAACAAAATTAATGACCGCTCTTGCCTTTGACCAGTATAGTGTATCAACAGCTCCCGCGGAAACCTCTAAGTTCCCATATTACACTAGATACGCTAAACTAGAATGCTTTTCAGCCGAGCGAAACCGTTGAACAATTAAATTCAATGAGAGTCCTTTCTTCTAAACCCATCAACGTGTATGCTAGACCGATCCAACTAAGCGTGCTAAATAGCAAGTTTCTTAGCACCCTCTTTATTAAATATTATGATATGTCTTATTACACGCCTTGTCTACAATCAGTAAAAGTTGCAGTAATAAGAACCTCTTCTTAAAAAGCACAACCTCGATCCAGAGGTTTTAGCATATTCTATAAGACCTATTTCTAATCCTTCCGCGTTCCTCTCACAAAAATTCTTGAGAACAGGCAGTCGCAAAATCAGTTGTTCTGAGTACTCTAAAAAACAATTATTTATTTGAAGATTTTCCAGCTGGCTTTAGAACACATCATAGCACCAAGACCCGCTCTGGTAAAAGTCACAAATGGACCTCTTCTAATAGCCTCTGACAAGGCTCTCCTATCTCTTCGTTTTGCTCGATCTCAGTGCTCTGCATTGAACTATGCGACCATGATCTACTGTTATTACAGACTAGAGGACTTGGCCTCCGAACGCTTAGCCCTGGTCTTACGGTCCTATCTGAACGCTCTCAGTTTGTTAGCGTGTCAACTGATGAATCTTCCATGCAAAGCCAAAGTTAGCCATGGAGTGCCACAGGGCTCAGTGCTTGGACCTACTTTTGTTCTACAGCTATTATACCGGGCTTCACCGCTAGCAAATATTATAAGGAATCACATCTCTGTACATCCCACTGTTATGCGGATGATACTCAACGTATATTTCAGTTACTCCATCAAAGCTGATGAAAACAATCACCAAATATAAGCATTTAAGAGCTGCCTCAAGGACTCTTAACAAACGTGATCTGCCCTTAACACTTTTTGATGTTAAACACGACAAAACTGAAGTTATTTGTAACCGTCCCAATAACCTCTACGAACACGCAAACTTCTAAAGATATACCTGAGTTATGGATGGGCTAAAATAATTTGGGCCTCGAGTGAGACTGTCAGGAAATCTTGATGTTATATTGACAGGATTTATCCGCTTTAACCACATAAAATCATCTCATTGACCGCCTAACTTCCATCTATGGCAAACATTGCCAAAATTAGGCCATATCTTGCTCAAAACAAATGGCACGCGCAAACAGTCATGGCATTGTTACTTCTAGGGCTGGATTATTGTAAGCTCTTTATTATCAGGGTGTACGCACACCGAGTCAGTCAAGTCCTTCAGCTGATTCAAAATGCTGGCAGCTCGTGTAC
>NW_011333040.1:946291-968502 GCF_000735185.1 Notothenia coriiceps
AGACGGATTGTTTCAGCCGACCCGTCCTAATCTGGCGACTGTACGTCATGTGAAGAGATGCGGCAAAGATGCCGAATGTGAGAAAACATTACCCAAGTACAGAGCCGACATAGAAACACTGCAGCAGGAGTTTAAGAAGCGCTTTCCAAGATTTCCACACCATGCAGCCCACGCATCGAGGTTATTCACTACCCCTCTCGGACTTGCAAATCATCGAGCCAGCCCCATGAGTTGCAGCTTTGAAATGTCGACTACAGTCAGACCCCTTCTAGCAACACGCGCCAGGAGACAGGGGAATTTCCTTTAGGAGACTGCCTACCCGAGTCCCCGCCTTTCCACTCCTCAGGATTTTGCGCTCTCAATGGCCCAGCATGTTTGGAAGCACCTTACATCTGGCGAGAGAACTTCCTCTATGACTGAAGCAACAGATCAAGTCAAGGGAGAGAAGACTGACAGATGAGACACACTCGTTCCATCTCTATGCAAATCGGATGTACAAATGTTGATATTGACATCAGCTCTATTGTGCAGCAGCCGGAGACGGCCACAAGTTCTCATTAAGATGTATAGCTTACTGATCAGCTGTGGGTGAAGTTCAGAAAAATGCATATGTTCTTGGTTTTATGTATGGAATGTGAAGGGAAGCATAGAAACACCAAATACAAAGATGAATATTCGTTGGTTAACTCAGTGGTTGTGGTCGTTTGGTACAATAAACATTTATTGCCTATATATATTTAGTTATTTCATTCAATCCTAGTAGGCTAAAGTTGGCTATTTAAATGTTGTGGATATTAGTATAGCTCGCCGATGGAAGTGAATGGTCACGAGTGGCCCTCTGGATAGTGCGGACATTTTTTTTTGCCCTCACTATCCTCAAAGTTGCCCATCCCTGAATACCATATGATCAGCTTTGTCACATGACTGGCAATGACAAAAACTGGTCCATAGAATACCTTATGGTACTAATTACATAAAGACAATAAAGATCCAATGACAACTCAAAGTACATTGACCTTTCGCAAGCCACGCCCCCCCTTGGTTACTGTTGCTAGTCCGACAAGGCTGAGAGCCAGATGCGTTAAACAAGAGCCATAATGGAGGGTCTCCGTAACGTCGGAGTCGCCTTAACAGACTCATTTTGGATCAATAGCGCAGCAATATCCTCCAGGTCCACAAAAGGGGTTACAATACGCTATGGAGGGTTATATCCACAGTATAAACATTAGACAAAGAGGGAGGCACAAACATCAATAGAGGCATTGCATACAGGTCGCAGTGGGCAAGAGTGAAAAACCACATGAGCTGTATGTCAATTCGACGAATTATTAATTATTATTTTGGAATAACACAATACAATCACAAGAGGCATTAATGTTGCTAGCTTTGTCTAAAGTTAACTACCGTTTCCTTGGTGGCTTTCTGCAATCCACCCTTGTGTTCCTTTGTGGGGGTCGGGGTGCCCACTTGTGGCAGCAGGATTAGGGAAGTCGGCAGTAGGCTTTCCATTAAACAAAATGCTACAGAAGATTAACGCAAAGATATAAATGAATGATTGCTGTTGGCTTTTCTTTGTTTGTACTTTGACCACAGGTAGACCTAAGTAACGGAGCTCAGCTGTTCTCGACATTATTATATGCATCAAGTGATATACATGGCTCCCAAAAGAACGACCTAGAAGCCACACAGCTTAAGCTGTAATCGTGTGACTTTAGCTAACGTTAGTTAGTGAAATTAGTTAATTGAATTAGTTAATTTGTGAATGTAATCTTTGCTAGCTAGCTAGCTACGTTAGCACGTATTTACCTTGGAGCAAACGTATTTGTGTTTGTTGATATTCGCCATATTCAGCTGGGCATGGGGCCTGCCGCATTTCTTTATCCACTGGCGGCATCTCTCCTCTCGGGTTTTGGGTTTAGGAAACGGGTAAAATATCACCCCCCCCTCTAAGCTTATGGGATATCTGCTATCCGATTTGCAAAGACCATAAGCACAACGCTTCACCATTTTCGCAATGAATTTGAACGCTAAGCTTGTCGGACTTCCACAGGGAGCCGCGCACGTGATCGAATATGATTGGACAACGGGCATTTAGGGGCGTGGCTTTGCGAAAGGTCAATTCTTTACTTATCTCCAATAAAGCCGATTTTTGGATTTTAGAGCGCTGATGTTTCAAACACATCTTAGATCCGGGAACACAGAAGATCTTTACAATCACCACAGTTGCTACGTGTGCACCCAATTTGAGTGTCACCAATTCAGTATCCGACCAAATGTGAAATATGTTCACAATCTCTTCATGATTTCACAGAAAAAGGTGACCGTAGACCTTTTCATGTTACTCTATTTATTAGAAATGTTCTCATAATTAGCATATGAAGTATTGGATAAAGGCCAAAACATATCTGTGAGGTCAGTCACCTTGACCTGCAAACACCAAATTCGAATCAGTTCATTTATGACCCAAATGGATGCAAAATCTAAAGAAATTCCCTCAAGGTTTTTTTATTTTAATTTTATTTTTAAATATCACATTATAGACCATTTGACAGACAGTAGGACGCGGACATAGGGGCATAATCAACAGAAAAATTTCTTGTGCAATAACAAAAAGAAATGGCTCGAAAGGTCAAAATTGAACATGACTCCAAACAATAAACCAGAACATGAATGAATTTAGAAATCCTCTGCTAATGTTAATGCTAAGGCAATATTTAAGCCCTCACCATTCACCCTTAATTCCAGTCCGTCCCGTCCCTGTCATTTGTTCCCTCTTTTTAGACCGTCATCACTTGTCCCTGCAAGGCCTCACTGGTCGCCAAACTCACCGAATGACGATTTAATTGTGAAGGGTTATCTTTCTAAATTTGCCACTCCCCAAACCCTAGGGGAGCTTTTAGTCCTTCAGGAATCTGATAGCTAAATAAAAACATTAACCAGTTCGAAATGCAATAAAATACAATACACACGCTGCTTTGTGTTGCTGCTTGCTGTGCCGTTTAGAGTGGTGGATTCAATTCAGACAAAGTAGCTAAAAATGCACAGGTGAGTGAGAAAGAGACGCAAGGTAAATAGGCTGCCATTGCTTATTGTATGTAAACATATTTATATGTGCGAGTGTGCTTTTATTAACTGTGAATGTGTGTCATTTTGAATTGGCACAATTGTTTTCATTTGGATTCCTGCTTCCTCAGCATTATTGCAGTTTACTTTCTAACAATGCAACCTGCATGCCCTTTTTATGTTTCATTCTTTCCTTATTTCCTTTTCCCTTCAGTCTTTGCTTATGTACTTGCATTCACTTCTCTTGCCAACCCCAGAAGACCTTGTCTCCCCTCCCACACCCTTTCCTCCCTCATTGTCCTCTCCAACACAGTCGTGGTCCTCTAGTCTAGAGAATTATCTTGGTTCAGTAGGAAGCTCGGACCGAAAGCTGACGACAACAGCTTAAAAATATGACATTTCTTAACATTGTATATTTTCTAGGACAAAAAAATAATGTTTTTACCTATCCTATAATTTCCTACCGTTTGCTATGAACAACACACCAGAGGGAAGCATGACTTGGAAGCCCTGGAGCATTTAAAAAGCTGAACACACCGACAAAAGTTAATCCACCCCAATGACTACGACAAAGAAAGCGACAAGACCTAATTAGGAAATCTCAGTATTCCTCGTTGATGCTCGGTTAGGGTTGATCAGTCTGGATGAGGACAATCAATAAAGCCCATTTTAAAGCTCTCCCCACAGAAAGAATATATTGTAGAGAGAAGATAAAAAAGCTCTTTGAATCTCCTTTTTTCCCCCATAGATCCCCTTTGTTTGATGAAAACAAAAGTTGATGATCTTAATTGCTTTTCTAAATAGAATCAGGCCATGCTCTACTGATTTTCTTTTGGAATATAAATCCCTACACATTGAAAGAAAACAACATCAAAACCATTAATATCTGGTACAATCTGATGCCTCAAATTGATATTGGTGACAATATCTGAACCCAGTGGCAGACTGGCCATCGGGACGTTCGGGACGAATCCCGATGGGCCGGTACCGAAGTGGGCCGGTCGGACGATGTGGGCCGGTCGGATAAGTCACTAGCCCCCCCCAGTTGACAATTTACTATGGTACCGAAGTGGGCCGGTCGAGATGCCCGGGCTGATTTTTAGTCCCAGTCCGCCCCTGCCTGAACCTGCCACACAACCGATATCTCTCTCCCTCTCAACGACATTTTCCCTCACACACCCTCATAATGCTAAAGGACATTTCTGAGACAACGAATAGGTGAAGATGAGTGATGAATACTGGTGAGGACAGACGCGTTGGGTTCCAGAGAGTTGAGGCAGCCGTGAAAAATAAAAGCAGTTCTCCTACAGCAGCATCTGACTCTCCGGTCACCAGGATGAAGGAGAATTCAATATTAAACATTCTCATAAAGGAAGCCCCCCCACAAAGTTACACATGCACTGTACTATTCTAGAGAGGCAGGTGGTCACTTTCTTTTGTCTGTATGTAACCTGGATGTGTGGATGACTCTGGACTACTTTCACAGATTCCTGTGGAATCATTTGCTAAGGATGCTCATTTCAAACTTAAAGGATTTTTAGAATAAACTACAGAATGAATGCGGTAAACATTCTATGACTTTTTTGTTGACACGAATAAACTGTAATGTATATAAATTGGGTTCTCTCAGGTTCACTCATTGTGATCTAGGTCTCTCTTTTGATAAGTATTTGTCATTCTGCACACCTGCAGACCACAACATTTATTTTAAAACTGCTGACAGTTGTCTTTCGGGAGAGAACACATTTGATCTAACTGTAGCGGTCAGTTCACTGAAATAACAGTGATTTTCTAACTTACCCCTGGGTATTTTACCATGCACATGCATTCAGTTTTGCCCACATTTGAGATACAGTATCCTCTGCAGATAAAATATAGATCTTGCTGAAATGTATTTTGAACGCTTGATGACTAGAAAATTGCCCGCAACTATTTTTACAGGACTGCACATTGCTGTAGTTCAGCTGTTGTTTTTGGAAATGTATTTTGTTTTGAAGGTTAAATGGACATCTCTACAGAGGTTTCTTGGATTATCCCGGATAGAAACAGAAGGACACTGTTTAAAAAGGAGACTGCAGAATAACTTTGTACTGTAATTTCTCAATATTAAGAGCACCGCAAACAACGTTACGTTTAGCTCAATTTGTGTTGTATGGTGGCAGAAATCACTGCTGCAGATATTGTAATTCAGAATCTCAGTGAATCAAACTATCTGCATAGTAAAATGGTACAAGTTCTTTGTGACTCAGGCGAACAGAGCCTCTAAATGTCTTGTATGTAAATGTGTTGTTTCTCTTCAAAATTAACATATTACTAATTGTGCTATTGTTATGGTTTACCACCTAAAATAAAAATAAAAAATGTCTTCTCTACATACATGTTTTAGGTGGCTATTATTGAACCATACAGGAGCCTACCACTGCAATCACTTCAGTAACAATTTAATGGAAGTAGAGTGGGAACATGGCGGTTGGTAATCAAGGCATGCTCGGCCCCCCAGGAGTACTGGACGTGTCCCTGGCTTTCTCACTCAAGAATTAAACCAATCTGTTGATAAAATACTAGTATAATTAGAAACACATTTGCCATATACTCCAGGAAGAAAAGTCAAACATATGATTAAAGACGCGCTTTAAATGTGAGCATGTTATACTTCAGAAACTACTGTCTAGTGTTAGTTCATAAATAAAAAGACCTAATAATTAATTTTGGAGTGACAACAGGTTCAGAATCTTACATTCAGATAATAGACTGTGCTATTAAGAGATGGTGATGGAAAGGCATCTTGTACGAAACAAAGGTATAACATTAAATGATAGTATGGGTGGAGGTGAGTTGTTAATTAGAGCACAGCTGTACATTGAGCTGAGTACCAGCTAAACGTAAAGTTCCAATGAGTCACTTATGCATGGGACAATTCAAGTGCAGAGGACAGGGCTAAGCAGAGATGTGTCTCTCGATGGGCGCTGGACTGCAGCACTGTCCTACTCCATTGGCTATTCTGTCACCATCTATCAATCCCTCACTTTCATCCCCCCCTCCTTCACTCTGTCAGAGTCACTGCTCATCTTCTGCTCAACCGTAACAACATCTTATAGTCTCCATCTCTCCCCAAGCTTGCCTTTTCCTGTCCGTTTCCATTGTTTTTTCACTATGTTTGGTCATCTATGTCTTTCCCTTTCCTCTTCTTGTTCTCATCTACATTGACTTGTGTCTCTTCCTTTTTATATTAACCACAGATCCTGGCTCGTCCAATTATATATCTATCCTGTACTCGTTTCAAACTGTTTTTCTTTTTGCTACGCTTTGGCAGATAATTATGTCTCCTGTGTCCTGACGTAAAATGTCAGCACAACAAATACACGTCTACTGTGGGCCATGTATTTATTGTGTTGTCATTTTAAGTGTGGGTCCAAGATGACGATTACTCTGTACCCAATGACAAATAAATAAGTATGACTAATCATTAAATAATATTTCTATAAAATACGTAGGATGGTCTTTTATGGCCTTAGAGGCTTTTTTGTTACAATGACTTTCCACCCCTGATTAATGAATCATTATTTTCTCAGCTATGAAGCAGGCATTTGTACCCCAAACTATTTTGGGTCAATTCATTTGAATTACATTTTTACACCTTTAATAATGGCAAACATTCTTCAGCCCTGAATCAAAATGTAAAGGCAGGCTATTGCAAAGCCTTAAAATGACTGTTAGGAACATCCACAATGGGCAAAGCGTGGGGTGGCTGAGATCCAGGTCTATTTAATGAGTTGTGGTCCTATAGCTTATCTGACAGTAATGTGTGATTAAGGCAGTGTAAAGTGAAGAGTAATATCTGGATCGGCGGTGCTCTCTCCTGAGAGTCTGTCTGCCCACATGGCTGTATCTCCAGGCTTATAGCACTCGATATTATTGATTACATGGCAATTGTGTCTGACTTGCCTTAACCTCAAAAGGCACCCTTCTCAGAGAGAGTGGTGGGCCTCTGCCGGCGGCCAAATGTGGATTATCACAGCAAATCAATGGCAGATTTCTGCACACCCTCTGTCCTCATGAAAAAGCCATCACTCATTAGCACAGTGATCACAAGGACTGTATGAGTGATCACAGACACATTAGCAGACATTTGGCTTTGTCAGGGAGGAGGGAGGGGCAGCGGTGCTCTGATGAGCTGAGTAATGTCTTTCTTCCCGCCCTCCTGATCTCTTCATCTCCAACATGACATGACTCTCGGAAAGCCTTAGTCAGCAAACCTCACTCACATGACAAGAATGCAATACAAATCCAACTGACACGGCACATTGATGCTGAGTAAACTGTTCACTCTGCTCGGGTCATTTATGAAATTGTTGGAGCAAATGTTCCACTTTCTAAAGCAAATGAGTGGCAGAGGAGTTTCAAAAATAAGTTTGAGACAAAAGGCATTCAGTGATATCGACTGGACATTGATGCATAAATCCAGCAAGTCTTAGGCACATTTAATTGGACCACCATTTTTAGACAGAAGGCAACACGGCACCTGGCAGAGCATTTTGTGTAAGCACGCATTGAAAGCACCAGAGGAGAGTAACTTTCACATCAGTGACCACACCTCAATTTTCCAAGAACCGTATGAGTTAAGCCTCTGTCTTCACACTCATTATGGATTCTACCTCAAATCCCCTGGTAGAGTGGCCTGGTATAGACCTCTTTCCCTCACCCTTCTATACAAAATTAAGAAAAAAGTGCCCCAGAATGCATTTGGACTGCTCTGTACACTCAGCATCACACAAGATTCCTCATCTGCTGCTCTTGTTTAGGTTTCTTGCATTATTCCCTGTAAAGGTTTTGTTGGGGGGAATTGTATTTACTCTAATAGTGAGTTTAAGGATATAAGGTGTTGTATGCTGTACGGATTGTAAATCCCCTTGAGGCAAATATGTGACTTGTGATATTGAGCTATATAAATAAAATCAACTTGACTGGGGCCTCCTTCTGAATAAAAGATCACTACCTCCCTGCCTGGCAAACAGAAGATAGGGGACTAAAGGAAACATGCCAAGCCAAACTGTTGTTCCTCCAGAGACACTCGCTGCCTGCAACTTCTTTGATCCTTTATGGGCTGACAGTAAAACTAAACACTGTGGGAGAGAGAGCATCTTAAACAGGACCTAGGGAGATGGTAATTATCAGGAACAGGACGGGAGCGCTGCGAGGCGCCGCATTACAGCACCCTGTCACAAAACGCTTGAGCAGGCGCTACTCATACACACCCTGCCCTGTGTTGACCAACAGTTGTGTGTGTGTGTGTGTGTGTGTGTGTGTGTGTGTGTGTGTGTGTGTGTGTGTGTGTGTGTGTGTGTGTGTGTGACATGGGGCCTGAGGGAGGACTGTTGTTTGATTAGTGTTCACTTGGACTAAACAGTGGGGGAGAAACCTCCTCCTGCGCCGCATGCTGAAACACAGCTGGGTCAGAGAGTCCAGTCATTTGTCAAGTGGAGGCTCAGGAGCCGTCTCTGCAATATAAAAACTGATAAGGGCAGGATAGCCGTTAGGAATGATGGACGGGGCGGCAAAATTATCCAAATAGGGCCTACATCCAAGGCACAAATATGAAATGACAATAAAGAAAACTGTGGTTTCCAAGACTGAATGCAAGGCACCCTCACACAGGTTCTTGCCTTACGAGTTGAAGATGGCTCAGGCCCATCCTGGAGTAAGAACATGGTTAAACCATACACCAAATCTGTCTACAATGCCCTGCTTCTCCCCTTGACTTGCTACTCCCTCCCCTTGAATAAACCTGCTATTGCTCACAAACAACATTTGCTGTCCTGGCTCCTAAAAAACAAATAACTTCTCAATCTCTTAAGGTTGCTAAATGCAGTACTTCAAGAAGTGTTGCATTCTTGATGAAGTTGTTCTATGATTCTTGAAATGTTTGGGTTGCATCCACATGGTTGAATGTAAGACGCTTTGACTAAAACTAATGTAATGTAACTGATCTTATCCTGACCAGTGACTATGAGTGTAAAGTGTTCTGTATGTTTTCATGCAAGTGGAGCCATCACTGATCGCTGTGTACCTCCATCCTGCTTTTTGTACGGCTAAATTAGAAAATGATGATGGAGCAAGTTAGCTGCTTTTATGGATCAATAACAAGATGATTTGCTTGAATATTAAACTGGGATGGGAATTGTTCTGACAAAATGTTATAAATTGTCGAAAGAACAGAGAGAACAGATTACAGCTATATTCATTATGTGAATATTACTAAATGTAAAATATTGCAAAGAAACCACTCAAATTAAAAAACAGGACAGCCAAATGTCTCATGAGATGTGAAGAAAAATGCTAAAAGGTGTTAGAGAATGCATGCAACCATGTCTGCTGCTGCTGCCACCTCCTTTTTGGGACGCAGACTGACATAACAATCTTAGCTCTCTCTTTAAGGCTTTTAGTGTTTTTGTGGACAAATTGTAGTGAGAACATAATGATACATCTGTCCACTGATAAAAAACACCACAGCTCAATATGCTGTCATGCCCCTCTTGTCCTCTGCTCTATTTGTATTTTACTGAATCACACTCTTTAAGCATCACCTCTGTTTCACTAATGTAGATAGCCTATAACCGTTTTTACGAGGCAATGAGATGGAGTGTTAATGAGTTTCCCTTGCTTAATACTGTAATCACGGCATTAACACACTATTCATCTCAATGCATATCCACGTCAACTCTCCACAATCCTGTGATTTTGTCTTTCTTCTTCACTCAAACATTATGCCAATGAACACATCCAAAACCTTCATAATGTGAACCGATTGCTTCTCCCAGAACATTTTTATGCCCATATTAAATTGCGCGTTTCTTAGCCTGGCTTACTTTTCACTTGGACATTATTTGCGGCAATGAACATGCCAAGGCTGTCCCAGCAGAGGCCTGTGTGTATATCAGACAACATAAACACAGGCAAAGTCAGAGGGCAGCCGATAGCCTGTAGAGACTCATTCATCTCCTTTTGTCTCTCTCCATGTAAGAGCGTAGTCATTCTACCCCGCCAACAGCTGACTCTTTCTATCCCAGCTGACGGATCAAAACACACAATTTAGTAGCTGCCCTGCAGCACCGATGACCTTTGCATCTCTACAGTTGACCTCTCTACTCATTCAGCCCTGCCTACTTCTTCATTTAGCCTTATTGTCTCTCCTCCCGTCGCCTCTCTCTCTGTGTATATCAGCCCCACTACAGGGCAGAAATCCATGCCTAAATACCAACAACAAGGATTTGTCACACTACAAAGCTGCCATTAAATTGCTGTTTTGTTTGTTTTACATGGCATAGTTCATTTGAAGGGGAAAATATGGCTCCAAATGGTAAATGCTACTGGCTTTGATATGATACCAAACGTTTAAAGGTGTGGAATAAAAGGGCCTTTTCATTTCTTCAGCAGAAAATGTGAATCGTCTAATTCCTTCATAATGGTTCTACATTCAATACAGGGACATGGGGATTAGTAGCAATAGACTAAACTACAACAAGATTATGGTGGATGGTTGGGTTTACATTAAGCCATTATCTCCTCTAAAAAGGTATTGTCAATATTTGGGTCTACTGTGATTCTTTTGGCCTACTGTGACACATTTATGAAACATGATTTCACATCCATAAGGGCAGCAGCATGCAGGGATAGACCGTTCCCCTGTTATACAACTGGCTGTGCAAAATCATCTTCTCACCACCCCTCCATCCTCCTCTCCAACCAGTTTTCTTCAGTTCCGCCTGACTGCCTTGGGTGATTTAGTGACCATACAAGCTGGACCGGGAGAGAGGTGGATGTAGACATGAGAAAAGTCGAAAGAATGTGATGATCATCCTCTCAAGTATCAGGAATGCTGTGTGGCTAAATTAAGGAGCTTGGAAAAGGCAGAAAACTGACATTTAAGGTCTGTGAATTTTGTGTCAAAATCTTTCTTACAGAGACGCACGCCTGTGCTCAAACCAAAACAGTGCCTTATTCTGTCAGTTACTTCACTGCAACCCTCTGAGCTCTTGTGCCAAAACACTCATTATTATGTAAACACACACTTAAATTACTTAAACAACACATTAATGAGACATCGCCTAATAGTAATTCCAGGGCAGGTAGGCTATCCAGATGCTTCCACATCTGGTAATCCATGCCAAACCATTCCCAATGGATCCACTCACAATTTTCCTAGATTGGCTAAAATACAATATTTATATTTTATCCATAGGAAAAAAAGAAATATGCTTCCACTTTTCCATAATACATTCTATTCATTTGCTCTTAAATACATTTAGTATTATTTAATATTTACAATATTTATTTGTTATATAAGTTTTTTCTCACATCTTGTTTTGGTCCCTCACCAGATAGCCCAGTATAGATACTGAATCTGCAATTCATTCTTCTATCACTCACATTGGGTTTCATTTGAGCCTGTCAGTCAAGGTGTCCGTCAGATATAGACTCTCCATTTCACTATTTTTTCCCTTCCTTCTCGTATTCTGAATGAATTCAGGCAGAGTGACAGACACTCCAAAAGGAACAAATGTCAGTGGCAAGCTTCCCCACTTAATGCATAAAAAGCAGCAGGAGTTTCTCTCCATCCTTATACTGTAAAGCTGTTTTTTTGAATGCATCATACTACAGTTGCAATCTTTTTAAATAAATGTATGGTATACTTTTTAGGGTCACAATAGCAGCACATTACTTATACACTGATGGACCAATGAGAGAACCTACAACTTGCTATGCTATATATTTCAGCAGGGGTAGTGAAATAAAACACATGGTCAATCATTTTATGTTGAATAATTTAGATGTTGTATTGCCCACCTGAAGCCTGACATTATTCCATCACCTGGCAGTCTGGGAGCAACACAATGTTAGGCTTACTCTACTGGGCTTAAAAAAAATTCTGAAATATTTCTGAATTTCTCCTGTCTCTTTTTTCCCTCATAAGAGTGCCATATATTGTAATACCGGCAAATGTGTAAAAAATAATTGCTTTTCTGAATTTTATCTTTAAAGCATTTTGCTAAGCCAATCAGCAGTGGTCCAAATTCATTACATCTGCAGTGATGTGAAAATATTAAATCTCCCATACTTATTGATACAGTACAGCACCTATTTTGCATCAAATCGTGATTTAAACACTTAAGGAAAATATTTGTAACTGGTTGAAAGTATGAGCTCTCAGGCTATTAGTTAAAAAAACTCCTTAAAGAATGTAATAAAACTGCATTACTCTGCTAAGTCATTGCAGCACCAGCTGTCTGAAGCAGCTCGTGCATGAAGACTAAACTGGTAGGCTACTGCTTTAGTTTATCTACAGTAACAAAGAGAATAAGTAAACATATATTTAAAACAAACATGATGACCCAAGCCGCAGAATTAATAGTTGGATGCTCTCATTAATGGAGTTTCCCTTTAACCTGGCGCTGCGTCGCTGCCGCGTTCAGGTGACACATGAATAAATAAGTGGGCACCGAGGCGCTTCCCAGCAGGCACCTCTTGAGTCGCCAGGGCTACCTGCGATAACACTGTACACCTGACACCTCTGCGCAGGCATGCACACTACCTCACAGTTACTGGCCGCTTAATTACTCTAATAACATAACGCGTTATGGAACAATGGCAACAGTTGGAGTTTTCGAAAGACAACACAAATGGAATAACATAGCCTGGATATAACATTGCGAATAAAATAACCGATCCACTCATTGGACTAGTTCATCAAACGTAACTTTCATTATCATTTTCCTACTTCTACAACTCTTGGTGGGCAAATCCGTGAGCCCCCTGCATTACCGCAAAGTAAGAGGACTATTTGTGGGCGTAAAAGTCGACACTTACGCACAACTATCACAGGTAGAGAATGTGAAACACCACAATGAAAAATCCTTAAACTGAAAAGCTCTTCTCTGCCGCAGTCACTCCTCCAACACTGCTTGGTGATCAGGTCATTTTCATATTGTCCTACCTTCCTCGTCCGTGTCCGTCGCTGGCTGAGCGCCTTTGGATTCGATTGCCTGTCCTGCTGTGATGCGTTACCAAGTATCTGCTACCCCCTCTATCTCTCCTCCCTCCCTTCTCCCCTCTCTTTCTCCCTCCCTCACTGTTCCCCTCTCTCTAAATATATATATTTGTAAACATTTCTCCCGTTAGCTTTACTCTATCACACCCTGGTCATTAATGTCACTTCCCAGCGTTCAGAACTACCACTGCAAAAGCTAAACCCTCACTTGTATGGAGCTCCTACAAAATATCCCTTATTATCCCCACTCCTCCTGAGCCAGGGTTACACTCCAGCAAGTTACAGCCCATAGGTTTTAAATGCTGCTTTTAAGCAATGGCATTCAATTTTTCTCAATAAAAAAAATGGACACATTCACATTCTGACAGTAAATTGTATCTAAAGTTATTTTGTATATTTTTCATTTGATGTTCAAATGTATTAATGCCTTTATAAAAATAAGTCCTCGCCCCGTTCCCTTTAAAATAATAATTATGCTTAGATGTGTTGACAAATCATTTCCACGCTTCATGGAAGAAGGCTTAACTCACTGAGATTATAGGCATCTATTTATAAGCCTCCTAAATAAGATTGTGAGCCAATATATTAGACAAATTACATTTAAAATCCTCTACTTAACCAGAGTTCATGGCTCTGAAGAGCAATAGCCAGTGTGGCAGCGTCATCTAGTGTCTTAAAGAAGAATTACAGATAGAAGCAAAGACCACAATATCTAAATGGTCATTTCCAAGTCTGTTAAACGTAGGCAGTTTTTCAGAACAGTTTTAACAATTTTAAAGAGAACAAAACAAAAATGAATGTGGCGGGTGGTGTGTTTGTAAATATTAATAATATAATAAAATAAGGGTGCCCTTATTATTATCATCCCTTATTTTAGTATATTATTAATATTTAAAAACAAACCACCCCGCCACATAAACAATTTACAAAAAACTCACACCATAAGTGAGGGAGTCTTGGTGGTCACTGTATACATTCATAATGTCCATTGGCTCGTCTACTCAGAGCCACAATTTGGACTTTTCATCTGTAAATATTAATTTCTATCAGTCCCCCTCTGATGCATGCCCTAGGCTTATGTAAAAACAGTGCACTGTTTTCCATCCAACATATCATTTTCCAATGAGCTGAAAAGCACCTCCACTATTCATGAGATTTGGGAAAGCATTCTGTTTCCGACAGAGGACCAGACGCCTCACTTCTTGTGTCTTACAAAAAACTACGAGAGGGACTCAGTGAAAGGAGGGATCAAAGAGACGCTGTGCTAATGTTGAAGTGAATGTAGTGCATTAGTGGAGAGCGAGGCAGTAGGCTTGTTGTCAAATGTAAATCCTTTTGAACTGTTTTGTTTACAGTTAAAAATAAAAAGTATTGTACTTACAAAAAAGTATTGTACTTACTATGCTGTGGTTCTCATGACTGTTGTCTTCCAAGGTGCAAGTGGTACAGCTAAAAGCAAAAACATAAATGTGTCATGGCTACAGAAGCAGTTTATAAAACAATGTGTGTAATGCTTTGTGAACAACACTTGCTGAGTCTATTTTTATAGAGGCCAGGGCATAGATTTATTTATTTTTGTATGCTTTAGCATCACTGTGTGTAGAGTATACTTTTAAGTTCAAGTTACAGCAATGATTTACTGTTAGAAAATGCAGAATTTTTGTATTATTGTATAAATGTCATGCAATAAATAAGTTATCCTCTCTTACTTTACCTCCTACAAATAATTAAATAATTATTGTGAACAAAAGTGATTTCTCCTACAACCTCGTCCTTACATTTATGATTATAAGGGTGTGATGATTCAAAGTAATATTTTGCTGCTCTCTGGTGGATATTTGCAGTTGTTCTGCACTGAGGAGCCTTAACAGTATTTCAAGTTTGAGGCCAATTTCAAAGGAAAAAAGGTTCAAATAATGGAAGTAATTTGTTGTTCACAAAATATCTTCATTCACATAACTTTGGCCCAAACAAATATGTACAATTGTCTACAATTTGCAACAAAACTTCTTTCAAATGGCTTACTGATTAAAACTGACCAGTTGATCCAGTGAAATTATCATACTCTTCACAATTTTTAAACATTCTTTCAAAGTTTGAGCCATCATGCTAAATGATCCATTAAATTACCAAAATGTGTTTGTTACGGGGTACTTTTTATTGGGGCATCATGGATGTTATTTGTGGAAAACGGAAACATCTAAACATGTTGTCAATCGGGTTTCAGACAATGATGTGATGAACATGTTTTTTTTGTATTTTATTTTGGTGGCATTGGCCTATTTAATGGCCCTATAACTAGGTTTTGAAGCATGAATAAAATGTTTTGAAAGCGATTGAAAATACAGTGCATGACAACAACGATATTATATATATATATAGGCCTATTGATTAATCAATATCCAATAGGATGCACTGTAAATAGAGTGAGGGTGGGAAAATATATTAGCAGTAAAGGCCATACCTAGTGCAGGTACTGTAAAACCACAACAACATTCTCACAATGTAGGCTACATGTAGCTAGGTTTATTTTCACTGTGGTTATTAACATGTACAATTCACCCAATTGTAGGATACTGTTATTGTATCGCACTGCAACGCTGGGTTAAACTTCAATATAGGCTAATTGGTTGAGGAATTGTTCTTTTAGAACATGAATCACTTAAAGTGAAAACCTAAGACACAAATATTAGACTCACTCAGCCGCCCTTTATGTAAAAAGGTGATATATTGTGGTAAATATACTCAACAAAACTTTAAAATAGCCAAAAGCAACTTCTTAGTAGCCAAAAATAACTCGCTAGTAGCTAAGGCTTCCTTGCTTTCACCTTATGTAGCCTAGCCTAACTGCTGTTAGCTATTAGCTTTACTTCATACGTCAATATTTTACGTGACGTCCTTACACTTTTTCAATAAGGTTCACCAAAACAATAACATAGCCTACCTTTGTTTCTACCGGTATGGTTGCCAAATTATTGACTTTTAAAAGTCACTGTGCAATATTCTCTTTGCATGGAAGCCATTTCGTCCTGTCACCGCAGGAAAAAGCAGCACAGGTGTAATTAACCTAATTAAGGATGACTTTAGGCTACGTTCAATTAGTTGGGTACATTTAGACAATACATTGACGGATTCGAACATGACAGATCAATAACACGTGAACAAATCGTTGTTAAAACACAAACGAAGTATGACAGACAACAACAAGGTAGACAACGAGCAACAAACTGATTTGTATATAAGCAAGGCAAGGCAACACGGGCCGTAATCTGAGCTGGGAAATGTACATTGGTCTATATCTGCAGCCTGAGAGTGGGCAGGGACCGTATCCAAAGTGCAACGACAATAATAAAAAGCTTAGTACAAAAATATTCAATAACTTCCCTGTGTATTTCCTTGCTGTTTTTGTTTATAGTAAATGTATTCGTATTAAGTGTTATTATTTAAGTTTTGAAAGTTGTTTTTTATGCTATATTTTTGAAGGCATCTTTTGGCACTGGGTGATTTGAGCACCTGATGTAATTGCATATATTGGAAACAGGTGGTGGTGGGATTAGAGCACCAGTATGTTTTTTTTTTTACCACAGGGAAAGTATATATATATATATATATATATATATATATATTAGGAGAGGCGCAGGGAATGTAGGAAACCTGTTTATTGTATTTTGTTCATTTTGTAAATGGAAATGAACGCACAAACGGATAATCTTGTCTGGACTTGGATCATGAGTACGATTAGCTATCTGGTGCCTCAGCGACAGTTTTACTTTGAGTTAATTTTCTGTTTTATTTTTGCCTGATTTTGACTGCTAGTCTCCTTGTTACAGTATAGCAGAACACTTCCCTTTTTTATATTGCCGAATAATTGTTCTTGTGTAGGCCTACAATATTAATAATTTCATTTTGGTAACTATACTGTAATTATACTACATCAACAGTTTGGAGAACTTACATTTGAATCAATTTGGTGAAGTGCTTTGTGTAAATAATCAATAACTTCACAAGTTTATCAATATAGCCCAAATAAACATGTGGACAATTAAAGGGATTTACTAAATATTAAAATCTTTAAGGTTTAGTGGTACACAAAAACATTATAAAGTGACATTTAAATACATTTAAAAGCCAAGAGAATACAAACAACAGTCCAAAGTAGAATTGGACATGTATAAAATACAAGAAAAAAAGTTAGAGTGCAGAGTAAGATATGAATATATATATACACTCATGTGTGAAGTTCTTTTGGTATTATTACACAATAACAGTAAAATGTTTAACTACAGTATGTCTGTCAATCCTTACTGATCAAGGTGTCTCTATGTTTCGGATTTTTTAGAAAGTTGCACATGTTCACAGTAGTTATTTGATCTTTGCCAATCCTTTGAAATACCTACAAAAAATGTGCATTATCCATATTGATTAGTGAGAAGTAGTAGTCCCCTGAACCTCATCTAACATTAAGCAGGGCCTTCGATGTTTTGAGCAGTGTTTTTTTTTGTTTACTTCCCAGTTGACTGGAAAAGCAGTTGCCAAATCTGTGCAATATTGTGAAGAAAAATTAGTTAAAGTGAAGTCCCTAACACCTTTTGAAGGGACTCACTACAGGGCCATGCCAAGGAAAACGGGGGCTCCAATACTGCTCCCTGTGTCCTGTTATTGTTTTCTGCTGAAGGTGAGTGTCTGCAGAGCTGCTCATGCACATCAGAGAAAAATACCTGCTATGGAGAGTTTGAAATGTTTTTCGCTAAGAGACAATGAAATTGTTTGTCACGGCATTTGATGAAACCGAGCTTGAGAAACAACACAAAAGAATGAAGAGGGTTAGGGGAGAAGTGAGAAGTCTCTTGTGATATTCTGAATAAACACACTCGAGTTAGCGCATGCAAATTCATGATGAAACAGGGACTACAGGCTGTATCTAAAGAGTATTTGCATGATTTGAATATTAATATAAGCATAATAGCCCATTTTCATTGAATACGCTTTGACATTTTATAGTACAGGTGTTGATTATAACATTAAAGATGGCTGGATTTCATGTAGCTGGTTATGGCTGTTATGTTATGTCTGATATGGTTTTTCATTTTTATGGCTGGGTTTCACAGTCAGTGGCCGGGCAGACACAGTCAGATGGAACCGGAAAAGGTGTTGTTTCTAAGACAGCTTCAACAATGAACCATGAGAATTACCTTTGCGAACCATTCTGAGACGCAAAGACACAGTGGGAGTGTGTCGTGTAGCACGGCTGAGGCTTGGGGGGACTGGGATTTCAGAAAGTCATACTAAACCTTATACTTCAGTCTCCAAAGCCCTTCATTGTGTGGAAAGTCTTATTCTCACTACTCGTTCAGTGATGAATATAATTTCAAAATATATGTGCAGCATTAAAATATTGGATAAGGATTTAGCAAAAGGGAAATAAAACACTCGGGGCACTCTTCGATGTGCAACATTTGAAAGCTTTCTCTGCTATGACAATCTCGGAACGGTGATAAAACGTACGTCAAACACTCGAATAAGCCTCTACCTGGCAAGATAGAAAAACTATTTTTTTGTTTTATTGTTCATTTTACATCAGTCGATGGGCTTATTTTTTACATTGAAGACACATCAAAACACATGTAATTAACGTTAAATCTGCATTTTAAGGTTAACTGCGCCTGTGTTCGTCATGCCTGCTGTAAAGTAATTCACATTTTAAGCATGAAGGGCAGTTCCGTGATGCTGTGTCTTTAAAACAGCGATGCCTTGTTTTTTTGACAGACTTAGTAGTGATAACAGATGGCAGATCGGGTTCTCATAAATAACAAGGAGCACAGTAGACCCTGGCTTGTTTCTCTTAGTCATATTAAAATGAAATTACTTGGAGTAGTCTGGCATGAAAGGAGAAGGGGTTATTTGCTCAGAAGAGAGGAGACGCACAAGGCAAGATATCAGTCTGTTTGATTTTCATCCTGTTTCTCTTTCGCTTTTACTTAATTACACATACCCAGGGACCTTAGAGCTACCCTGCATGGCGTTCAGAGTGACTCACTTCTGTTTAGCCTTTTATTCGAGGTTCAATTAATTTTATTCAAACATGATATTGTTTCTATTTGTTTAACTCTTTATTTGACCTTATTTCTCTTTCCCCATTTGTTTATAAGATCTTAAAATATGTTTGTTGTCTTTATCACACAGTCAAATGCAAATCAGATCAATTATTATTGATACGTCCACTTTTAACTGATTACATTGGGGAACACATATAAAACAAATACACATCCTATCTTCATCCTGCAAAAAAGAGCCATACGAGTTATACATAAAACTATGTACAGAGAACCAACACATAAATTATACATAGTTTTATGTATAACTCGTATGGCTCTTTTTTGCAGGATGAAGATAGGATGTGTATTTGTTTTATATGTGTTCNTTTTTTCACCGATCTGCTACTGGCCCAGCCCGTCTGACACATTTTAAAACTCATAGTGGCCCCCGAGCAAAAAAGTTTGCCCACCCCTGGGCTAGAAGGACCAGACAAACGGCAGCAACTTTCCCTCTGCTTCATTCATATCTCCTGTTCAACAGGTTAGTAGTGTGTACAAAGATTATGTCATATTTCGATCTAAGAAGTGTGTTTGAAACTGTTATTTATGTGTAGTTTAATGTCATTCTGTGAGCTAGTTCAGCTCTACTTTAGTTTTTTTAGTTTAGTCAGTCTATTGAACATGTCAGAAACAAAAACATACAACAATAATATATATATATATATATATATATATATACTCTATTTTTCCCTTTTTCTTTCTCACTCAAATTAATAATTATAACAAAGTAAAAAAATGAATAATAATAACAAAAAAACAAAAACAAAAAAACAATAATAATTCTCAAATAGTCTCTGTCATGTTCAACAGGGGCAAGAATAAGCTTAAAAAAACTTTTCTGGTCCTACCCCGTCCAGCATATATTTTTCTTATAAATAAAATATTAGGTCATTGTCATCAGCGACATGTTTGTCTTGTTAATTTGTTTGCTTTTTGACAAAACAATCAGAAAGAAATTACTTTTACAATTATAAGAAATAACAACAAATGGGATTTTACAGTTATTCCACAGACCAACACCTTTTGATGAGATGCAATGAAGTTTGGCATTTGTTCGTACGGGTGGTTTTTTGAAAATGCAGTTTCCTCTCAACATGTGCATGCTTTCTCTCCGTGTGAAAAGTCCCTGGATATTATGAGGTAATTGTTGATTTGCGGCTTTGAACATAATTTGAATAGTTTTATAGTCAACCAGGTCTTGTAGTTTTAGTGTTTTTAGTCTGATGAATAATTTATTTGTTGGTTCTCTGTACGTAGTTTTATGTATAACTCGTATGGCTCTTTTTTGCAGGATGAAGATAGGATGTGTATTTGTTTTATATGTGTTCCCCCAAACTTCCACACAATACATCATGTATGGAAGTATGAAGGAGCAGTACAGCATAAACAAGGAAGCTTGATTAATTAGGTATTTGGCTTTATTCAGAATTGCTATTGATTTGGATATTTTGGCTTTGATATAGCTTATATGTGGTTTCCAACTTAATTTATTGTCTATGATTACTCCAAGGAATTTTATTTCCGATACTCTTTCTAATTGGACGCCATTTAGCGTGAGTTTCTTCTCTGTATTGGTCGATCGATTCCCAAATATTATCAGTTTGGTTTTGCTTGCGTTCAATGTTAATTAATTTTGGTCAAACCAGATCTTCATCCTGCTCAGTTCCTTCTCCATTGTGACCTATAGCTGTTCTAAATCGTCCCCACAGCAGAGTAGACTTGTGTCGTCTGCAAAAAGAATGGTTTTAATAGTTTTTGATACTTCACATATATTTTTAATGTACAGAATAAATAGTAATGGCCCCATGACTGAGCCCTGCGGCACCCCACATGTAACCTGCAGTAGTTGTGATTTATGGCTTTGTAGTTCAATGTACTGTTCCCTGTTATGTAGGTAGCTGGATAGCCATGATAGTGCAACACCTCTAATGCCATATCTCTGTAGTTTTTTTATTAATAATTCATGGTCAACCGTGTCAAATGCTTTTTTAAGGTCCAGAAATATCCCTATTGCATATTCTCTCTTTTCTATTGCCTTAGAAATGTGTTCCATAAATTATATAACTGCAAATTATGTAGTTCTGTTTGCTCTGAAACCCAATTTTTGTTCATAGAGTATGTTATGTTTGGTGATGAAGTCATTTAGTCTTGTATAGTAGATTTTTTGTGAGAAATCAGAAAAAAGTCTAAGTTAACTTTTTGGAGATCCATAGAAAAGGGGTGAAAATGAAAAAAAGTATCCAAAGATAGGGCCTCATAATGCAGGTAGTGTAACAATGTAAANAAATATATGCTAGAGGGGGTAGGACCAGAAACGTTTTTTTAAGCTTCTTCTTGCCCCTGTTGAACATGACAGACTATTTGAGAATTATTATTGTTTTTTTTGAAAACATTTTTTTTTAATTATTATATTTTTGTACTTTGTTGTAATTATTCATTTGAGTGAGAAATAAAAAAGAGAATATATATATATATATATATTATTTTTGTATGTTTTTGTTTCTGACATGTTCAATAAATTGACCAAAACAAAAATTAAAAAATAAAACATGAGTCTGTGATTACCTGAGTCTGTAGCTGTAGAGTCTGTAGCTGTAGAGTCTGTAGCTGTAGAATCTGTAGCTGTAGAGTCTGTAGCTGTAGAGTCTGTAGCTGTAGAGTCTGTTGCCACAGTTACCAGGTCTGTGTGGGAATCAAAGAAACCTGAAACTGAAGAGAGAACAATCAGACAGACAGTCACAGACAGACAGACAGACAGACAGACAGACAGACAGACAGACAGACAGAAAGACAGGTAACAGACATACAGACAGACAGACAGACAGACAGACAGACAGACAGGTAACAGACAGAAATAGAGACAGACAGGTAACAGACAGACAGACAGACAGACAGGTAACAGACAGACAGTTAACAGACAGACAGACAGGTAACAGACACACAGAGAGACCGACAGACAGACACACACACACACACACACACACACACACACACACACACACACAGAC
>NW_011333040.1:968547-976240 GCF_000735185.1 Notothenia coriiceps
ACTGAGCAGTGCAGTGTGGCGATTCGATTTCCACCGATTACAACCTTATATGGTCCTTGATGGCGTGCCAGTGTGACCTAGAAGTGCAGTGGTGCGATTCGATTTCCACCGATTACACAAAAGGAAATATCGGGGTTGTAATCGGTGGAATATGAATGCACCACCTGCCTTCAGGTACACTGCACGACATCAAAGGAAATATAAGGTTGAATCGTGGAAATCGAATCGCCACCACTGCACTTCAGTACACTGCACGAACATCAAGGAAACTATCAGGTGTAAACGGTGGAAATCGAATCGCCATCCACGTGCACTGTCAAGTACACTGGGCACGACATCAAGAATATCGGTTTGTAATCGGTGAAATCGAATCCGCCCACTGCACCTTCAGTACACTGGCACGACATCAAGAAATATCAGGTTGTAAATCGGTGGACATCGAATCGGCCACACTGCACATTCAGACACTGCACGACGATCAAGGAATATCGGGTTGTAATCGGAGGAAATCGATCGCCACCACTGCACTTCAGTACACTGCACGGACATCAAGACAATATGCGGCGTTGTAATCGGTGGAAATCGAATTCGCCACCAATGCACTTCATTACACTGGCAGCCGACATCAAGAAATACTCAGGTTGTAATCGGTGAAATCGAATCGCCACCACTGCACTCAGACACTGGCACGGACGGATCAAGGAATATCGCGGTTGTGAATCGGAGGAAATCGGGCGGCTGTAGTTCCTTTATAGCCCAACATTAGCCACCTTTAGCTTAGCGGTGGTGATGTGAAGTCATGTGACCGTGCTGTAGTTCCTTTATAGCCCAACATTAGCCACCTTTAGCTTAGCGGTGGTGACGTGAAGTCATGTGACCGTGCTGTAGTTCCTTTATAGCCCAACATTAGCCTCCTTTAGCTTAGCGGTGGTGCCGTGAAGTCATGTGACCGTGCTGTAGTTCTTTTATAGCCCAACATTAGCCTCCTTTAGCTTAGCGGTGGTGACGTGAAGTCATGTGACCGGGCGTGCTGTAGTTCTTTTATAGCCCAACATTAGCCTCCTTTAGCTTAGCGGTGGTGACGTGAAGTCATGTGACCGTGCTGTAGTTCCTTTATAGCCCAACATTAGCCTCCTTTAGCTTAGCGGTGGTGACGTGAAGTCATGTGACCGTGCTGTAGTTCCTTTATAGCCCAACATTAGCCACCTTTAGCTTAGCGGTGGTGATGTGAAGTCATGTGACCGTGCTGTAGTTCCTTTATAGCCCAACATTAGCCTCCTTTAGCTTAGCGGTGGTGACGTGAAGTCATGTGACCGTGCTGTAGTTCCTTTATAGCCCAACATTAGCCACCTTTAGTATGGAGTTGGGAATTAAAATGAGGAATAAAAGTCTCAATCAAATGTATGTAATCCTCCTCTTTAGGTCTGGTGCTTTATTGGCTTCTAGAGTCTAGACAGATACAACACATTATATTTGAGAAAATAGAGCAAATTACTATGTAGTACTTATGAGGACTCAGTTCCTAGAAAACCTACTGCATCTCCTCAGTGTTCACCCAGAAAGCAATACAAAACAATTCTGTATTTGACAAAAATATTGATATAATTGAAGTCATTTTTTTGTTTTCTAATCAGTTTTGACTTTTTGTATCCTTGGTGTGAGCATTTGTGTGTGTTTATAATGATGTATGATGAAAAAAGCCCTATAAATATATAATATATATATCGTAAGGCAACTGCTGCCATCTAGTGGACATCACTGAGTGTTTAAAGCTCAATGTTAGGGGACATGTCTTTACTGGTGGAGCTAAAAAGTATAATATTGATATCTGTTAAAATACACCATCATTTTTGCATTTCTTATATCAGATAGAAATTACATTATACTGCTTTAGTGAACCAGCCTTTAAGTATTCAGAAATATGAAATGGTCCAGGACATCCTGTGTTGTTCTGCACGTTGCATAACATTTATTTTAACAACTCATGCTTGATATGATGCAATGACAAGTTGGTACAAAATGCAAACTATACTTTCCCCTCATAACTTAGTATCACAAACAGTGACCTAAACCGACAAGTATTGCAAATATCTGGAAAAGCAGGAAAGCGACTGAACCGACATGTAGACCAAGGGCGTCCAAACTGTTTCACACAGAAAAACACACAAAGGGCTGGGTCACTCTCTAGAGGAGAGGTATATTGCCTCATAAGTTACGTTAGAAGTCAGTTAAATGATGCTTGATACTTGAATATGCTCTAAGAAACATCACAGCTCTCCATAGGGTTTCAGGTATCTTGCTTACAGCTCATTCCTTAAAACAGAAGCCTCAGATAGCTCATAATAAGGGGAAATATGGAGGGTCTATTTCAAGGTTGTCATGGCAATAAGGTAATGGGCTTTGTTTTAACCAACCAAGACTTGTCAGAAAGTGTTTTCCACTTTCATTTACTGCATTTATTTATAAGTGGGCTGATCACCACATGAATACTACTACACATTATTACACGGGTTAGTTGAATACTCGATTCTGATTGGAGCCCGACCACAGACTCGGCGCGAGGCGGAGGGATATTGATCAGCCACCGCCTCACTGAACATTATCCCGCTTATTACACGGCCAGACACTAAACAAACTATCCACTCGACTCCCAATATTAATTGTAATGATTTTAATGACTAAAAAATTATCGTATTTCTTCCGCTAAGAAAAAAAAAAGCTCCGTTCCGCGGCGCACCAACGGCTGGAAATGCAACAACAACAACTTTACGGCAGCACTAATCGAGGTCTTCTGTAACCGTCCAACTCTGTTCAGTTTCTGATCCACTAACAAGTCCTTAAACACTACAGAGCCCACACCGTGTTCCTGTTAGTGTTTACTTCCTCTCTGCCTTCTTCTGTTCATTTATTTGACGTCCAGCACTCGGTCTTTTACCCTCTTTTCCTTTCTCTCCATCGATCCTCCTTAGCAACGGTCATTATAGTCCTTGACAACGTGTCACATGTTCTGATTTGACCAATCACAATCGAGTATTCCACTAAGCCGCGTAATATATGTTTAAAGGCTGTTTTTTGGACACCCCTGTAAAGTATGTTTTTAGTTTATCAGAGAGAAATATTGAATATGAAGAGGACAGGGTTTATCCTGAGAAACTCACCCTGAGACGCACGCAGCCTCTTCTGGATCCTCGCATCATCTTATCCTTTGACTGGAAATCAAACACAGAACAGATCAGGGATTAATAGTCCGTTTTCAGGAACAACAGCGCTTAAAATACAACGTCAAGGTTGTAGTGTATGTACTAACATTAGTAATATCCACGAGCAATATCATCCAACATGTCTACTTTCTTAATAAGCGTTAACAGAGAAAACTCTCAGGTCTGTATTTGAACGTAGCAGAGATTTAGAAACATGATAATGGTAAAGAGAGGATATTAGATACTGGATGAAGACACATTACATTACATTGCATTGCACACATGTGAGTGAAGTCATTTCACTTGAATTTAAAGAGGCGCTATTGTGTTTAGAGATGTCCCGATCCGATCACGTGATTTTCAAAAGATCGGAATCGGGAGAAAAAAATCGGGGATCGGGATTTTTTTTTTTTATACTTTTAAAAAAAAAATTATTCAATGTTACAAAACAAAAATGACCATGTTCAAGTCTTAAAGTCATCCTGAGGCCTTAGTTTTTGTTTCAAATGACACAACATCATGTATGTGTTGCTTNACGTACGTACGTACACACGTACGTACACACACACGTACACACACACACACACACACACACACACACACACACACACACACACACACACACACACACACACACACACACACACACGCACACACACACACACGTACGTACGTACGTACACACGTACGTACACACACACGTACACACACACACACACACACGTACACACGTACGTACACACACACACACACACACACACACACACACACACACACACACACACACACACACACACACACACACACACACACACACACACACACACACACACACACGTTTGAATGACATTACCTGTGTTGACCTTGAATTGATTGGATTTAGTCTCCATTCCATAGCATCAAAAATAAAAACTGGACTATTGTTGTAACGATGAAACAATTGCTGAGGAACAATCTATAGAGTTCCTTGAGACAACTGGTACGAATGAAAATATTTTGTTTGCATTCAATTGGAAACAGGTAATAAAGAGTCCAACTATGTTGAGTACAACTTCATTGTTTTGTAAAGAGTTTTGTAACTAACGTGTTTTAATATCCGTTATGTATGACAAGAATAGTTTCCATCAATATTCGACCCTTGTCGCTTATTTCAGTGAGGTAATTATTAGTAATTGCTGGTAAACATTTGCTTGTTTTATTCACTATTTGTCAATAAATACATTAAGTGTAGAAAGACGTTAGAAATAGTGCCAAACTATTTAATATCCTAACATTTTTGTATTGATTTTTGTGTTTTGGAATTGTTGATCAATAAATCTTTTTATCATTGCTTATAAAAGGCACTTTTTGTCACCTCAAACAGCTGTTTGTTGTTCTTTGAGCTGCTAAAGAAAGAGACCCACCTCACTTCTGGGGGCCTACGCTCCTACCATTAGCTTCTTTATTCTATATATCTATGTGACAGCATAAGTACCAGAGAATACAAACAGACTTCCAAGAACGAAATTTTAGAAAGTCTATTTGTTCTTTTTTTGCTGTACTATTCTCTCTTTGTTAAAGAGGTGTTTGTTCCAACAAATGGACTTGCTAATTTATTGAACTGCCAGGACGTTTACTCAAAGAAGTATACAGCAGAGGACTCATTAGAAAACCATTATATTGGGCTGAGTGTTCAATTCCAGCTTGCGCTGGTTGCTGTCTTTGCACACCTTGGAACGCATAAACTAAGCACACACACATATATTTACACATGTAAGTCACTGTCTGTCTTTGCAAAGCCTACATGCTTGTGTTTACCAGCGCATGAACAAAGTCCACTCACGCTTTCCTACACATCACGCCTTCTTAATAACTGACACTTACACACACCCTATACTCAAAGCTCATTCATCAATCGACCACTGCCATTTCTCTTGATTCCCTTTCCTCTCATCCACCGGTCCTCGCTTCCTCTTGTGACTCTGTGTCCTTCTTTGATGCTTGACAACATTTAACCTTGGAGATGCCACATGTGACGGGGGGGGGGGGGGGGCACAGGGTGACTGGAGTGGTTCAGCATGCCTGATAACTCTAGTCCCTCTTGAGTAGCTATGTACATTGGTATGGAAGCAAGGCCAGGGAAAAGGAAGGAGAATTTGGAGGAAGAGGAGGAGGAGGGGGGACCATGTGATGCTCCCTTGCCCCAGAAAGAGCCCTTGTTCCTGGGCAGCTGGCCCACACAGACAGCCTCTCCAGTTCACCATCCACAGACAAAGCGTTGTTCGGCTGACAGCTCTCTCATTGCTGGCAGCTTTCTGTGAGCTGGTCAAAATCGGTTTCTGTCCTCGAAGGATTTAGGAAATGTTTTGCATGTTTCTAGAGAGGTTTATGGAGGTATATATATCCTTTATTTATGTTGTATTCAAGCACTAACCTGCGTGTCTTTCACTTTACTGATACCATAATCCAGATTAGCTTTTTCTTCCCCAGCGACCTATGAAACCCCTCCTTAATTTACCCATCAGCCCCACATTGACCAACTGTCCACAAACACCACACCCACAGCAAGGTCAAGCGTTCCACTCTTCTATTCCCTGCATTTACACGGCAGGCTATAGTAAGATTTGTACTACCTTGATGCAGAGAGAGTAAATATGTGACAAAGCAAATCAAAATAACCTCCAAAATATCCAAACAAGTAGGTATGGGTTGCAAAATATATTTTCATAATGGAGATATAACACCTAGTCCTTATTACACTAGGTGTCAGTAGAATGCCAGCTAATGTTGCGATGAGTCAACTCAGGCCAATGAGAATACTACAAGCTAGCAAACATGGACGTTTTTTGGAAAAAATCTCATCCGCATTTTTTTCCGGAGGAAGTTAATGGATCCAATTTAAAAATAGGTATATTTTATATTGGGAGGAAAACAGCCAATTAGTTTGTTTTTTTCACAGAAACGCCGTGGAGTGAAACTTGATGACTACTTATTAGCTTCTCGTGATTTATATGTAATTGCAATTGGTCAGTTATGACGTTCTGTGACAAAGTTAACCACATTTAATATAGCTTTGTGAAAGTACTATACATTTCCTCGATCAGCAAATACATAAATTGTTGGAATTCCATTAATTTTGTTTTAGATATCACTGTGATAGTGTGGCCAGGCCCTAAAAGTGTCATGAATAAATAAACCACCACTATATGTGCATATGCATAATCACGGTACCTCCACTCGTATCTTGCATTTCCATGTGTACCAGATCGGGGTCCACATCCACACCTGATACTGACCTGGAATACACAACAGAATAACATGAGTTAATGACGTTTGTGCTAGAAAACAGTACATAAAGTCAGACTATTAGAACTTAAACCACATAACACCTTCATTTAAGATTGCATTTAAGGAAGCACAGTGAGAACATTTTTATTTATTTTTTTCCCCCATTATAATTATATAATATAATTCTGTACCTACTGTATGGACTCACATCCAATGCAAGGGTGCATTGCCAAAACAGTTGCAAAGCAAAAGCTGGTTGAAGGTGGGGATGGCAAATGTCATGTTTTCTTTATCGTACAAAGATAGATTTATTCACTGGCATTGACCAAATATTAAAAGGTCACAACCTAAAATTTGGGGTTTTGCATCATCATCCAATATCAACTATCATGTCTGAGCATACAGTTTTAATATTTAGTCTTGAGGTAACGCAATTCTGCTCCACTGTCACTTTGTCTGCTGTTTCTTGTCTTAACAGATGGTAGAACTACACAGAGCTATCCGACTCAAGATAAATACATATCTAACCTAAAGGCAGATCTTTAGCTGATACATAATATATTTTAAAATGAACAGGGTTTAAAGGCTAGATCACAGCACACGTACCCTTTGGTCCCTTTTGATGTACTAAGCCTTGCCTGATATGCTTTAAAACCTCCCAAATTGTTTACCCCCTTTGCCTTCTCCGAAGCACACCATCATAATGTATACTATAGTACACTGTGTGCCCTTCAGTGAGCAGTAAACTAAGCAGTTCATCTGATTAGAACTCTGTGGAGCAGTCTGTGAAATTTCCCCAGCCTAGTAAAGATTGAGCCGAAATTTAAAACCTCGTTACTTTGCCTATAAAGACTTTTTACGAGCAATTAGCAGGCCATGGAGGGACGCGAGAGGATGAATCACAGGAAGTGCGACAGGACGACGGTTCAGTCTTAAGCTCACTGGTTTATTTAAATCAAAAAGTTCAAGCGACGCATTTGACTTTAGTGAGTGACCAACAGAAAGTCAGGATTTCTTAAAAGCTTCGCAGGTGACATTACCAATAAAAAGGTAGCAGATGTACTTTATATAACACTTTAAATCTTTCATTTTTATAGCAGATCATTATTACAAGGCTCATCCCAAAGACTTTCTTTTTATAGATCTAGTTTGAATGGCACATGATCATGACCATCACAAATAAATAATGGCCACACAAAATCCCATTCACTGGTTTTGTTTCCAAA
>NW_011333040.1:976300-987428 GCF_000735185.1 Notothenia coriiceps
TGAGAACTGGCTCTCCTGAGGACCCCCCCGGGAGAGGAAGAGCAAGAGACACCTCTGCTCAGAGGATCAATACATCAGAGTTACCTCTGCTCAGAGGATCATCAGAGTTACCTCTGCTCAGAGGATCATCAGAGTTACCTCTACTCAGAGGATCATCAGAGTTACCTCTACTCAGAGGATCATCAGAGTTACCTCTACTCAGAGGATCATCAGAGTTACCTCTACTCAGAGGATCATCAGAGTTACCTCTGCTCATAGGATCATCAGAGTTACTTCAGATACTTCAGAGTCTTTTGTCTTTCTGTCTGTTTGTACCTGTGTACTCTCATGTCCCGATTAACCCAGCTTCCCCCAAATCTCTTTTTTTGTGTCGATATCTACGCATGTGCCCCCAGGTCAAATCAATCAGGATACTCTTCAGAGGGGAAATGTACGTTGTTACAACAGAAAAGAGACAAAGGCAGCTTAATGTTACGTAGAAGCATGCATACAAAATTATTAAAGTAAAACAAAAAGAAATAATATAATAAAAGAAACAACAACAAAACGTGACACAATTTACAAAATACACGTCCCTACATTCAGAGCTAGAGAAGAGGAGGAGCCTCAGACTCATCCCTCCATTCAGAGCTAGTGAAGATGAGGAGCCTCAGACTCACTCAGACTCATCCCTCCATTCAGAGCTAGAGAAGATGAGGAGCCTCAGACTCATCCCTCCATTCAGAGTTAGTGAGGATGAGGAGCCTCAGACTCATCCCTCCATTCAGAGCTAGAGAAGATGAGGAGCCTCAGACTCATCCCTCCATTCAGAGTTAGTGAAGATGAGGAGCCTCAGACTCATCCCTCCATTCAGAGCTAGAGAAGATGAGGAGCCTCAGACTCATCCCTCCATTCAGAGCTAGAGAAGAGGAGGAGCCTCAGACTCATCCCTCCATTCAGAGTTAGTGAGGATGAGGAGCCTCAGACTCATCCCTCCATTCAGAGCTAGTGAAGATGAGGAGCCTCAGACTCATCCCTCCATTCAGAGCTAGTGAAGATGAGGAGCCTCAGACTCATCCCTCCATTCAGAGCTAGAGAAGAGGAGGAGCCTCAGACTCATCCCTCCATGACTCATCCCTCCATTCAGAGCTAGAGAAGATGAGGAGCCTCAGACTCATCCCTCCATTCAGAGCTAGAGAAGATGAGGAGCCTCAGACTCATCCCTCCTCGGCACAGCACTAGGCGCCTCGGACAATCTTTTGTGCCTGTAGCCATCAGGCTGCACAACCAAGGGTTAACCGTGTAACCCATTATACATAACCTGCATCTTCATCAATATCTCAACTCTTTGATATTAATTTGTAACCCTCTGTGTTTTATTTGGGATGCAACGATACCGATCCCATTAATGGGTATCAGGCCGATGCTGTCCTCATGTACTCCTACTCCTATCGGTGCATCCCTAACTTTTGGTGAAATCTAAATTTCTTCCTTGTAGGTCTTCTGATATCTTTTTTTTGGAGGCATGGTTCACATCAGAAAATAGCAAATACAAATGTTTGAGGGATTTTTATAAGTTAACGCTGGAACAGCACTTCTTATCGTGTTTCACTGATTAAAACAAAGTGTTTTGACTCCTGACTCAATTAGTTTTTATCAAATTCTAGTTGGTCACATACTTTTAGTGATTTAATGAAAATGGAAACGAATACATGTGTGTTCTACAAGATGAAACGGATTGTGTTTGTCTATAATTGTGACTTACATGATGATCAGATCACATTGAATGAGCAATTCCTGCAAAAACCTATAAAGCTCCCCCTGGAGGGCAGCAGCATAAATGATATGTTAAGTTGTTAAGCATGAGAATCAGTAAAACCTTGCAATTTTTTTTATCTGGACATGAAGGGTGACAACTTTTACGTTGACAATGTTTAATTAAATTGTTAATGTCAAGACATTTGATGAGTGTAATTAACTTTAGCTATGTTGCTAGTTTATCCACTCAAGTGAAACCAACTTGTAGCGCTGCAGTGTAAGTAAGAAACAACTTAGTCTAATAGAGCCTGTACACCTAGGGCTGGGCGATATGGTCTCTAAATGATATCGCGATATTTACTGACTATATCGCGATATACGATATATATCGCGATATTCTGAAATGTCCTCTAAAACACATACATTTTTTTTATTTAACCCCTTGATGTTTACAGTCACGCCAGTATGATGATTCTAGTAGTCCCTGCAACATATGTCTGCATTAAACAAATCGACTAATAATGAAGAAAATTAACACATTTGTTGCAAAAGACTTCCGAGCTAGAGAGGAGGAGCCTCAGACTAATCCCTCCATTCAGAGCTAGAGAAGATGAGGAGCCTGAGACTCATGAGGATTCTCAGACTCATCCCTCCATTCAGAGCTAGAGAAGATGAGGAGCCTCAGAATCATCCCTCCATTCAGAGTTAGTGAAGATGAGGAGCCTCAGACTCATCCCTCCATTCAGAGCTAGNTAAAGAGTCCTCTCCTGCCGATGTTCAGGTGTATGTCAGTATGTAGTGTCTCTACTTTAAAGAGTCCTCTCCTGCTGATGTTCAGGTGTATATCAGTATGTAGTGTCTCTACTTTAAAGAGTCCTCTCCTGCTGATGTTCAGGTGTATATCAGTATGTAGTGTCTCTACTTTAAAGAGTCCTCTCCTGCTGATGTTCAGGTGTATATCAGTATGTAGTGTCTCTACTGGGACATGTCTCCATGCTTTAATGTTCAAAAAGCTCTTTATTTTTCTCATTCTGCCTGTGCTGCAGCACCTCTTTTCACCCTCTGTCTGAAACCAGAGCCCAGTGTGCTCTGATTGGTTAGCTGGCCGGCTCTGTTGTGATTGGTCAACCGCTTAGAGATGTCCCGCCCCTTAGCCTATCACGTACAATGTGTTGGAGCGCTAGCCAATAGAAATGTAAGTGTTACTTAGTGATGTCATTATCTTATAGAAGTAAACAAAGGAGTCCAATGGAAGCGTTACAGGAAAGGGAAAACCCCTAAAAAGCATAATATGACCTCATTAAAATTACAATAATCGCTTCCAAAATGCAGAGAAGTAGAAGTAGAATAAAATGAAAATACTCAGGTAAAATGTACTTAAATAAAGTACTTGAGTAAATGTACTTTATTACACTCCTCTTCTGGTGAAAACAGATGAAGACAATGTGCAAAAGTCTCTGAAAGAAGCTTTTACAACGATGAAAAGAGAGCTGGAGAGGACTCGGGTTTCCAACCACTCTACTAAAAATGGCTTATAATTACATCCAATCTGCAGCCAGGCCCGGCCGCTCAGATCCTGTCATTGAGGTTTCTCTTTATGTCTCAGTCTGAAATTACTCCGGCATGTGAAGCTATATCGAACCCCACAGTATGTTCTGAAACACCATGTTCTGGATACTATCCTTGTCTACTTTTTTAGCTGCTTTTCCTCGAGATGAATATTGATGTGTGTGCAGCTTTAAAAGGAGAGGCCTCCAACCACAGTCATTTCGAAAGGAATTTGGGGACAATCACAGAATCCAAGACCAATAAATGAGTACTATTATGCTTTTGGGGCTTTTCCCTTTTGCTTTGTGAGTGTTATACAGGTTTTAGTGCATGTAAATGGTGTGCAAAGGCTAAAATCCCTGTGTTTTTCTCTGACACACTCCCCCGCCCTGCCTGACACGCCTCCATTAGACTCCTTTGTTTACTTCTTGAACATAGTGACATCACTTTGCAACACACTTCTATTGGCTAGCGCTCCAACACATTATACGTGATAGACTACGGGGCGGGACATCTCTAAAGCGGTTGACCAATCACAACAGAGCCGGCCAGCTAACCAATCAGAGCAGACTGGGCTCTGGTTTCAGACAGAGGGTGAAAATAGGTAGAGGTAGTATGAGAACAATAAAGAGCTTTTTGAACATTAAAGCATGGAGACATGAGGCCCGTAATTGTCAGACATCCCACTACTGCAAACAGATATATCGATATTGTTTGTGGTCCAAAGTAGGTATAATATTGATAATATGACACTTACAAGAAAGACTGAAGGCATGAAGTGACAAACAGAGACCTTCACCACATGTTTGAGGTATTTTCTAATAAGCTCTATGTATAGCTGGGCGTGTGCTGCCATACCAGCCGGAGGAATGTGGCAGCAACTGGACCAGCACATGAGACATTGTGCACCCTGACAATACACTGCATCACCATAATGCATAACAAGTACTTTTATATTTGGTACTTTATGTATATTATTTTGATGCAAATACTTTTGTTTACTAAAATGTGAATGCTTTCAAAATCATCCAAAAAAGCATCCTAATACACTAAAAGTACCAAACAGTAAAATAAATACTGCTGCTGGATATCTTAACCTATGATCCCATGTCATTGTTTATTTATTAGTCGATGTATATCTTGTATTAATTAATAATCTGAATATGTAAAGCAACTTAAGCTGTCAGATAAATGTCGTGGAGTTAGAAGTAGTACTATCTTGACTCCAAAAATGTAGTAGTATAAAGTAGCATTAAATTCAAAATACTCAGAGAAAGTACAATTAGCTCAGAATTGTTGAGTACATTTACTCAAGTAATGTACTTAAGTATCATTTGGGGTTACTTTACTTGAGTATTTCCATGTTCTACTCCATTTGTAGGTACTTTTAACATAAAAAAATGTGTTTATATGATTGTATTTACCAAAATGTGCTCCATATTGACGAATTACAACATCACAAAAACTGTTATATGTATTTTCTAATGATAGAAATAGGATAATATAATATAATCTAATAATAACACAACACAACACATGTAGCTTTATTTTAAACGATCTGAGTATTTTTTCCACCACTGTGATTGTACAATACTTGAGTACATGGACTACATTAGCTTCCTCCACTGGTTAATATTTAAGTTCACAAGATAAAGTAGTGCCAGCTGAGCCAGAGTGGGACCATAAAAAGTGAACAAGGAAAACATGCCTGAATGTAAACACGGAAACAAAACGATTAGTATGTAATGTATGCGCCAAACAGAGCCTTGTTTACAGTTCAAGTCTTGAGTGGCAAAATGAACTAAAGCATGTCCCGAGTTGTGGACTTTGAATTTTAAATAATTACCATATTTCGGTTTCTCCTCCAGTTCCATGACTCCGGAGTGTTTCTTCTGGGCAAAAGGAGCTTAAAAAGGACGGCTAACTACAACATATTTCCAGTTTTGAATGAGGTTTTAGTGAGGCGCTTCAGTCAGTTTGAACACTTAGAAGGAGTCCGCTTCAAAATCTTCACGGTACTGCTAACATTTAAAGGGGCATTCCTTAGAGAAGAGTGAGGACCAATGAGAACGCAAGACGGAGTGATTGACAAAGCGTTTAGCCAATCAGTGAGCGAAGGTGGGAGTTTGTATTCCTACCGTTCACTGGCATAGGCATAAATGTCCAATGAGCTGCAATATAACCAGTGGTGCAATGTAATACAGTATCTTTACTCTCCAATACTCTATTTTAGTACAATTTAGAATTTTTATGCTACTTTAAACTACATTTTGACAGCCCATATGGTACTTTTGTAATTCATTACAGTTATTTGACTGCTTCAGATACCTTACAGGTTCAGATAATAAGCTAATACAAAATCTAAATCAACTAATAAATGAACATATTGACATATAATTATAGGTTAAATATCTAGATAAGATCTAGCACTAGATACAGTCAGTCAAAATAGCTCCACCTTTAAATACTGTGCGAGCACTTTATTGCATCAATACCTAAATCCAGTAAATTATTACAAATGATTCAGAAATGGGCCGTAACGAGTGCGATTACATGAATTGTGGTACTTTAAGTATATATTGATGTCAATACATCTCTACTTTTAATTAAGTAAGATGTAAAATGCAGTTATTTTATTTGTAACACAGTATTTTTTACAATTTAGTGTTGCATATATCTGTCTAAATATTCTAATTTTTGTATTAAATATAACGAGGGCTACATACTGTAACATGTGTTTGTCAATTATGACTCATTCACAGAGAAAATGTGTCTTAATCAGCAGAGTGCACCAAATCAATGCTATGGCCCTGATGAAATTCAAGACAACATTAAATATATAATGCAATCTATTCATAATTCAACGTACAGACCCGACATTCCCTGATCTGACTGCCGAGGAGAAGAGGTGAGATCAAAGGGTTCCCCTTTAACACGAGAGAGCCCTCTGTTGCTGGTGCAGATGGAGCTAATTTTAGTGACTGTTGGACAGTAATGTATCATGTTGAGTAAGCTAACTGTATTTATGTATACATAAGGAGGATTTGTGTGCTGGTAACAAAAAAATAATTAATTCTTTTAATTTCTCATTTATATTGGGTATTGTAAAGTATATTTTTTCCTTTTTTTGTATCCATTTTACCCTGAACATTTACAGTGTCTTTGAGTACCTTGAAAAACACTTTTAGTCCTATTTTAGGTCTATTTTTGTATAATGCTGCACCCTTCTGGCAATGTATTGTCATGCTCTCACTTGCATTATGGTTAAATAAATAAATAAAGATTGAGATTGAGATGGTTGCATTTAAGAAACAAATCTTAAATGTTATTTGCCTCCTTCATTGAAACTTTAAAAATGCTCAGACAGCTCGTCCATGAGTAGCTAAATGAATAAGTGTAAACAAAGTGAAGGTGACATCAAACAGTACACAGGAGTACTGCTATACAAACGACTGAATTAGCTGTGTTATTGTGTCTAGAGCATGACTAAGAGTGGCTGAACCTATTGGGATATTGTTACTGAGTTGCCTTTATTCTGGGAACTGGAATATAAGACAACCACAGAAATCCACTCCTCCAACATCCAACACGCCTCTGCTGGAGAGCCAATCAGATTCCTCTGCAGTTGGTGAACTATCCCTTAAAATCAATCAGCCATCTTTAATGATAATAGATGCCCAAAACAACAAAGATCATGTATACGTTTATATTTAAGTCTCAGTTTTTTAATGTATTGACTTCACAGAGGTTGAATATATAAGATAAAAGTTGATCATAGGCTGATCTCAGGCACATGGTACAATGATGGCGCAGCACGAACAGTCTTGCGTGCTTTGCGTGATGACGTCATGTTATATTTTGACGCTGTGCTATATAACTCAGTGGCATAACAGAGGAGACAGAAAAAGGATTGTTGTCCCACTAAACACAGGTAAATACTCCTTATACAAACACTAACACATTTTTTACTGCTTTATTTAACAAACAGCGCTAGTACAGCACATTGTTACCCTGAACATTTGGATATTATGTCGTTTACAGCAAAGTTATTAGCGACCTTTCGTGAGGTAGCACTGTTAGCTTGTAGCTACAATAATGTCACTTGAGGCCGAACAGGTTAGCTGAGCTAGGTTAGCTTAGCACTGTCAGAGGTTGTTAGAGAATACAGTAATACAGAATAAAACCGCTTTTATACTACTGACATTTAGAAACACCAGCTAGTATTATCTTCCTACCTACAGTTGTAACTCAAGCCTTGCTTTCGTAGCAAACTGATTGTTGTAGTCAATAACAAGTGTATTGACTATGCACTCACCTGTGGTCGAATGTAACTTAGTAAAAAGAAAATACTTTTGCAAAATGTGGGTACTTTTACTTTGTTGGAGTGTTGTCTTTTCATGCCACTTTATACCTCAACTCCACTGCAATATAAATGGATATTACTTTTATTATACAGCTTTAGTTTGTAGTTAGTTTACACATATATTGTACAGATGTTTACATAAAAGAACGTAGGTTTTTCTACAATGATTTTTTTGTATTACTATTAATAAAATGTATTTTTTACATTGTGCTATTATTACTTTTACATAAGTTAATCTCAATGATTGGTCCACCAGCCCACGACTGACAGTCACTCACTGGTTCAGGGTTAACAGAACCTTGCTGCTCCTACTTAGCATATGTTAGCACACTGTGAAAGTCACTGCCATCACTTCCAATGCAAGCTCTAGGATTGCACTTTAAGTTACCAGTTTATAATGTATATAAATGTTTCTTTTACAGGCTCCTCTTCATCATGGCTTTGAGAAACGCTCTGTGCCGTCTCCTGGTCTCTCCTCACAGATGTGCCGTCCTCTCAGCTTCCAGATCACAGGGAACTGCAGCACAGGCCAACTGGGGTACTGACAACATGAGATATCTTTGTTTCATAGTGATTGTTCTCAGGGAAACTGTGTTTTATCGTTACTTGCTTAATATCAATCCTTTCCTGGTTTTACATTTCTACAGAAGCAGAGAAGACTGAGAAGAAGCCTAAAGCACGTAGGTGTTACTAACTCCTTATTAGGGAAATCTACTGTAGATACTACATTAAATTTGAAGCTCTCACCGGAACATATTTGTAACTATGGTTTGAAGGTTTTTGAATTGTTCCTTTTCTTAACATCTGTCAGCGAAGGTCCAGTTTGACTGGCGCGATGCTCTGAACCTGGAGGGCCAGCTGACGGAGGATGAGATCATGATCAGAGACTCCTTCAGGACCTACTGCCAGGAGAAACTCATGCCTCGCATCCTGATGGCCAACAGAAACGAAGGTCAGAGACTCATAACATGTTCACCTCTAGCCAAAACATGTCTCGGGTCCAACAAACAAAACCAAGGGCACCATTTCAAGGATTCAAGGCTTTTATTGTCATTCGTACAGAGCTACAGTTGAGGAACATCTGAAGTCCCAGATACAATAGTGCATACATTACATACATACAAGTAAATACAATCGAATAGAAGTAGTGCCATAAGAGTGTATATTCAGGTAAATAGGTGAACGTTATGGATGTTCTTAGTTCAGGTGTTTAACAGTCTTGTGGCCTCTGGAATGTTTAAAGATAATATAAATAGAAGATTAAGATAGACGTCACAGCTGTTCCTTTCTGATGATCGTCACCTAGCAGAGACCTGAGGCCCTGCTTATATGATTCCTAATAGGAAAAAACACATTTTAGTGACGAAAAAGCTCTTATTTTGGAATATACGAATATATTCTGTACACATTTACACGTCATTTGTTAGACGCTTTTATCCAAAGCGACTTACACACATTCAGTACTGGGGACAATCCCCACAGGAGCAACTTGAGGTGACACAACGACATGCTGACTGCAGTGGGACTCGAACTTGCTATCCCCTGATTCGAAGTCCAGCACACTGAGCCACACTGAGCCACGGCCACATATAATTAAAGATAGGAATTAGCTAAAAAAAATGATTTTGCTCAAAATAAAACGGCGTATCTTCTGTTGCACTTCATGTCATACAACTGCTGATTGTGTGTTTTATTTATTTCCAGTGTTCCACAGAGATATCGTGTCAGAGATGGGAGAGATGGGCGTGCTGGGCCCAACCATACAAGGTGAGTCAATTAGATTTCACAGTTAATGGTCCATAGATGTGTGTTGTAGAATTGTGTTGTGAGCTATAACGTTTCAGCCTGCTTTTAAAAAAAAATGTTTACCTGCCTTTATTCATTTCCAACATTAAAACACAAAAGACTAAATCACAGAATGCAAAAAATGAATCAATGAATCATCAAACACAATAGAAAAATAACTGACATGACTTTTCTAACACAGAAAAACCACACCTAAAAGTTTATTCAATAAGAAAAAAAATTTTTTTATTTTCATTTACAAACAGTTTCTTATAATGTGAATCTGGAACATTTCTCTCACAGAAAGAACTGAATTGTCCCAAATGGACTTTGGTCGTAGGCACACTGGACCTGAGGGCTTTGTTTGTTTTGGAGAAATCTTTAACTATGACTACTTCCAACTTTATTCATACAGCACTTTTCATAATTATTATATAACTCACTTCACGAAAAAAATAACGAATAAAAGATACCAGCAGAAGGACTGAATAAAACAAGAATAAATACACTTGAATAATGACCTAAATGAATAATGGTGTCTTGAGTTGGCTCTGGACTTGTATCAGTTTGTTTCCAACACCCTGACGTTATTCCTCTTCCTGTGTGTGATGTGAAGGTTTTGGATGTGCCGGTGTGAGTTATGTTGCGTACGGTTTGATCGCCAGAGAGGTGGAGCGAGTGGACAGCGGATATCGCTCCGTCATGAGCGTGCAGTCGTCCCTCGTCATGCATCCCATCAACGCCTACGGCACAGAGGAGCAGAAGCAGAAGTACCTCCCCAGGCTGGGTAAGAGTCATGGACGGATATTCAAATTAGGGATGCCAGCGATTATTCGATTTTTCGAATATTCGTTACAGTCTCCATAATCGAAAATTATTTTTAAAAGTCGATTTTATTTATATATTTTTTTATTATTATTTATGTCGGCGAATAATCGATTAATATTCGCCAGGGCTGTCCGATTTTCGAATTTGATCATGATCAGTTTCTGGCATCCCTAATTCAAATAGCTTACAGTCCCAGCTTAAAGTCCTCTATGTGTAGTGGGGTTACAGATGGGGTCCAAAATGTTGATCAGAGTTTGAAAGCTAGAGTGAATAAGTGAGTTTTGAGAGATCTCTTTGAAGGATTCAAGAGTGTTGGCCTTTCATGCAATGCTATTGAATGTATATTTTTTCAGATTTTGAAATCTCAATGAAAACTGTTAAAGAAGAGTGTTGGCCTTTCGGGTGTGGCTGGGAAGGGAGTTCCAGAGTTAATGCCTCAGCCATTAAATAGACATAATGATGTTGTGCTCTCCTCGCAGCTCGGGGGGAGATCCTGGGATGTTTTGGTCTGACGGAGCCGAACCACGGTAGTGACCCGAGCGGCATGGAGACCAGAGCCAAGTACAACCCGTCCAGCGGCACCTACAGTGTGACCGGCTCCAAGACCTGGTGAGCAATGGCATTTATATGTCTTTATTAAACAGGGACCATGCATACAAACAGAGGTAGGAAGTAGTGGAGTAGAAATACTTCGTTACTGTACTTAAGTACATGTTTCTGGTATCAGTACTTTACTCCACTACTTATTTTTCTGACTACTTTCTACTTCTTACATGTTGAACACAAATACCTGAACTTTCTACTTCTTACATGTTGAACTCAAATACCTGTACTTTCTACTTCTTACATGTTGAACACAAATACCTG
>NW_011333040.1:987463-989302 GCF_000735185.1 Notothenia coriiceps
TCGAGTTCAGAGTCAGACTAGAATTTATTCCATTGGCCAAGTCTAGTCAGTCAGACGTTGATGCAGTACTCTGTCGAAATGACATGAATGAATCGATGTTGTTGACACCTGTCTTCATCATTTAGAGGTTAGTGCTCAGCTGCAACAGGTGATGAGACGCAGAAACAATTTTACCTACGAGAAATGACGTATGAAGGCCATTACACTCAGGAAAAGTTTGTCAATGATGCAACACACCCAACACTTTACAGAAACACACCACACACCTTTCTGATCAGACATCAGCTTGGAGGGCGTCTCAGTAGGCAGAGAGAGGTGCGAGAAACCACTAAAAAAGGTCGGATGTCTGTTTAAGACATAAATTCACATCGTTAGTTGGAGGGTTGTATAAATGACTTTTGTTTATCGACTATACATCTGGCAATTACCTCCTCCTTAACTAATTGATCCTGACTCGTTTACATTTCAGTTAGCACCGAAGTGCCTAGTTCCTACCGTTCTAGATCGGCTGTACCCTCCTCAATTTCTCCTAATCAACAATACTTTGTCTTGGCCGAGACATCTACCACGAGAGGACACTGGCAGCTTATCTCAACAATAGTGATGAGAATATGGACCAGCATGTTGGTCCGTTTCATGTGTCATCATGGCCAGCAGCCTTAACAGAGGATAGAATCGATGTCTGTAAAAAAGTCCTTATAACCAGTTTAGCTTTGAACGGATCCCAAATACATGTTTTTTTACAATTGAGGCTAGCATTACCCAGATAAGGACGCTAACGAGAGAAAAGGAGCCGAGGCTAGCAGTGAATAGCAGAGGTGGGACACGAGTGAGCACCGAAAAACTTTGCTTACTGTACCTTAACATTTCTGGTATCAGTACTCCCTCTACACCAACTACCATGTTTATCTGACGACTTTTTACTTTTACTCTGCTTACCATGTTGAGACACAAATTACCTGTACTTTCTTAACGTCTTACATGTTGAACACAAATACCTGTACGTTCTACTTCTTACATGTTGACACACAACAATCCCTGTATTCTACTTTTACATATTGCAACACAACCTCCGCTTCTCTCCTACTTCTTAGAATTTTGAGACCCAAATACCCTGTACTCCGCCGTGTTCCTACTTTTACATAGTTGAACACCAATACCCTGTAACCTTTCTACTTCTTAGCATATTGAACAGCGAAAATACCAGCGCGTACCTTTCTGACTTCTTGACATATCTGACAACCACAAATACCTGTACTTTCTACTTCTACACCTGGTTTGGACCTACTACCTGTGCGGAACCCCCAAAAAAAGACCAAAAAAAAAGATATAACACAATATGGAACTTTAGTAAATTTCGAGAGTGTGCGCTACTATGTGCATAACACAACACAACCTTGTACTTTTCTCAACTATCACACGATATATTTTGGGGAGTATACAAGATTACACCTGTACTACATTCTACTGTCCTTACAAACGACCTATATTGATTCCACTACTTCAGAATACCTGTTAAACTTTTCTAATTCTTATCATTTGAACCAAACCACTGTACTGTTTCTACACCTCTTATGTTGCCACACAACTACCAGTATGTTTTCCTACTTCTTCACATCGTTAAACCAACACCTAACCTGTACGTTTTTTACGCTTCTCTAATTCTACATGTGAAATCACAAATACCTGTACTTTGCATAGCTGACGATGTCCGCAACCATAACCGCCTGCTTTGTCTAGCGTATCACTACCGCAGCTATCCTTAACCTGTTTGCAGAGAGAGCAAATCCACATGTCTAAGGAACTACACCATTTAGCTCACATGGCGAGCGGCTTATC
>NW_011333040.1:989332-991207 GCF_000735185.1 Notothenia coriiceps
GTACTTAAGTACATGTTTCTGGTATCAGTACTTTACTCCACTACTTATTTTTCTGACGACTTTTACTTTTACTTCTTACATGTTGAACTCAAATACCTGTACTTTCTACTTCTTACATGTTGAACACAAATACCTGTACTTTCTACTTCTTACATGTTGAACACAAATACCTGCACTTTCTACTTCTTAGATTTTCCAAACAGGCTGGTTCCTTTAGTTTGAATGTGTGCTTGGTGGCGTGATCATTATTATTTAGAGTCATTGCGTGCCTATTGATTTGAACACGATCCGTGTATCCATCATTTCCTGGTCTTCTCTAAAGAAGAGGGACCAATGAAAACGTTGTCATGTTGCCGTTGTTCAGCATGGAAACATTCATTAGCTAACAATGACATTATTGTTCTATTAATATAAAGGGAGGTCAGGTACTCTTTAAAACAGCTGCTAGTTATGGGTACTTTTTACTGAAGTACATTTCAAAGCCTCTTTACTTTGACTTGAGTAAAGAAGTTTAGTCAGTACTTCTACTTTCACCAGAGTATTGTTAAACACGAGTATCTGTACTTCTACTTGAGGAAAGGATGTGTGTACTTTTGCCATCTCTGATAGACTCACGGAGGGGAGGGGAGGTGAGGGAGGAAGAGGGGAGGTGAGGGAGAGCATCCCCTCCTGCATGTTCACCATAAATCAAACATTCCTGCTCCTCTCTCGTTTCAGAGCTCTCTCTTCTCTCTCCAACATCTCTACCCATGGGCTGGTGCATGTTGACTAAAGTTGGCGTAGTAAAAGCAATGTTTTCACCGTGCAACTAATCATAAATGTCTGGGAGATGACACAGATATTCCTGAACGGAGGGCGATCCTGCAGCCAAGGATTCAGTTACCGTTCTAACCTTGAATTTGGGGAAGATTGCAACATCATATAACCAGAAGACCCTCAGTGTGGATGCTCAGGCAGTGTCGTTAGCAAATAAAAAAAGGCCGTAAACTGTAACTTTGACATATATATATATATCGAACATTCTTGTGGGATGACGGCACACGAGGGGTGAACATTTCTAACATCCCGGACTTGATAAAAGGCAGATGTCTTGATGGAAATCCATGACGACTGATATCTTTTCCAGTCACGAGCGAGAAAGTCCCTCCGAAGTCTTTTCTATGAGCGGTAATGGAGCAGCTTTAGTTGGGACAGAAACTGTAAATAAATAGGTTCTTTTAGAGTGTTAATGTGATGAGAACGCACTGTTTATATACAAGTCATTCCACTAATCTCAGGCCCACGTGTCCTTGAATAACCAGGAGATGTACGGCATTTCAATCTTAAGGCCCGGACACACCAAGCGGACACCAAAGAACTCACACAGACGGACCCCCGACTGTTGTGTCGCCTCACGTCTCCTGCGTCTTGGCCATGTGTCGCACTGGAACACACGCAAAGACTTCAGCCGACGGCCAAGACGCACGTACGAACTGCGCATGCGTGAGTGGCAATAACTCTTCCTACCAGCAGGCGGCGGTAGTGTGTATTCGTCATTCAAAAGAGGCAACAACCGGAAGACAGGCTGCGTGATAACCGAGAGAAGAAGAACAGACTGCAAACATACTTGTCAACCCTCCCGATTTCATTGCCCTTTCCCGGTTTCCTCCCGGGGTCATATTTCTCCCGATTTCTGACAAAATCAGATTTACTCAGGACTGTTTCCACTCGGACTTTAATACAGCTACACCATTGTTTGGTTTCCATGGTAACANAATCCCCACAATGCTTTGCGCACGGACCAATTTAAAAAACCCTTGCGGAGAATGGCTGAACCGACGCAGCACACATTCAAATGTAAGTATGTAGTGGCTTAGAATATGTAAATATGTTACT
>NW_011333040.1:991252-999559 GCF_000735185.1 Notothenia coriiceps
CCTTGTCAGCTGGTGGACATAAATATTTCCTTTTATGATCCTAATGATATTAGAACCTTGTATGAGTGATTATCACACTCGCGTTTGCTGAGCTGCCGTGTGATTCTTGCTTCTCTGCAGCGTCATGACAGTTGCGCAATAACTCTTCTCTGTGCATACACGAGTAATGCCCTCTAAGCGGTGATCGCAATAAGTTGATCTTTTTAGTCCTCGTTATATCAATGTTTCATGGAATTTATGAGATGATTGGATGTCCTTGCCCAGGCAATCGAGAACGCTCCGGAGTTATACCGCCTGCAGCACTAATCATGAATAAACGTGATAGTTAAACAGTCAGTCTATGCTCGCGGATCTGGCTCTGACTACGAAGTCATTAGGTTGTAATGTTGGAGATACTTTAATTACTAAATGGCCGGTGCTCATTCCTGAGTTTGGAGATAGCAGGCACGGATTAACAAGCGTTCACGCTAACATTTTCATACTGTGTACACACACTTACTGGCCCAGTTATGATTTGTATACCACCGCTGCAATTACTTCATCAAAACCCATATTATAAAACATTACACTATTCATGGATAGTGGTATCACAGTGTGTTGGTGGTCCACTCTTTATTAATGCAGTTCTATTAAATTTCTACTTAATGAATCTTGTTTTATTCCATTTCTTTCAGCGTCTCTACTGTAAAAACTGATGTTTCAGCTGTAAGCACTGAACCCTAACATTCTCAGATGAGATTTTTCAAAATGCAATGACATGGTCAATCATTATATCTTTAGGTTATTTCTGTGTTATCATCTTTCTAGAAGTGGGTTCCATTGTGAACTTGTATACCCAAAAGTTGTTACACTCTAGATGAGCATAATGAGTTTAAAGATGGCACCTATCATAGCTATTTGAATAATAAAGTGGATCACGGACTCATACCATATATAGCCGGTTTTCAACTGTTGAACCTGCTGAGAGCATATTTATACTTTTCTTATTATCGTGATACCAAACAGCATCAAAACTGATTGAGCATTTCTCATGTTTACGCATCAATATCACACAGTCCTCTAGCATGGGCTGACATTCAGGATGAGAACAGCCACTCATACTACATGCCTGTACAGATCTGCACTACAGCGCTTCTCAGCGCTTCCACGGACAATGCTCCTGCTACGTCCCTCCTCTGATTAGTGCGAGTACCCAATAGCGATAGCGCCACTTCTGATAGACCTCATACAGTTAGGAGATCGTGATTGTTCAATGGCCCTTCCATAGAGTATATTACAATTGATAAAAGACAAGAGCTCCAACAAGTACTCTCGAATGACTTATTTTACTCTGCAAGGTTTCAATCCTCCATTATCTGTGTCTGGTTAATCCTCATAGTTTCTATCATTGGTTTATGTACACTGCTCCTTCACACTGCTGCTCAGTCAGATATGTCGTAATCACTGCTCTAGTATCTCACAATAGATATTCATCTCATTCTATTAGTTACTATAGACTACTGAGTATCGGGTGTGGGTGGAAAGTCATGATATGTGAGTCCACGCGCTTTGGGAGCGTTGTGCATTTTTTGAGTCTTTTGTTTGTATGGCTGAGCGACAATTATGACGTACATAGAGAATTTTCATCAATTTTCAGTTAATATATGTTTTATTTATTGGTGTGGGTAAGAGGGGCGGTAGCCCTTTAGACATGCAGGACAGCGAAGTGCTGCAAGTTCCTCACATCCTTGATCATGTAACGAAGGAGCGGCGGTGATACTCAGGTCGCTCACGGGGAGGGTAAGATTGGAGGAGGGGATAGTCCGTGAGAGCCGGGGGCACGCGCGGCTACCTATCTCTCCACCCGTGAGGCGACTGCGATCACCCCGGCCCTTCGTCTCGCTGTGAACTCCACCAGCTGCCTGCTGTATACAAAACAAACACCACTCGACTCTCCTGTATACTATATGATAATCAGAATAATCACCCTATACATCAATAAACAACATACTACCAATAGAAAAGATGAAGAGCTCTAATCTCTCCTGTGAAAAGAATGCAATCACCAAACAGTCACACATACGACAAGTCAATACATTCAGGGCACATCATCCAACCTCCTACCCACTCTATAATGTAAATGATTAACCATTACTATGTGCACACTAGAACGCCACCTGACCGGGCAGGAGACACAACAATAGCGGCAGGCTAGACAACAACACCTAGTGAAAGAGCACAGAAACGCGGAAAGAACGCAGAGCGTAAAACTAAGCATCCTCGGGAATAGGGGGGTCGCGGGGTGATTAGCCGAGGGCAGCTTTGTCTTTCTCTTTCAATGTAATATACCTACAATGGAAAAGGCCATGAACACCCCCTACTGTATGAGGTCCGAACGCGTACGCTATAGGGCCACCCCACCAGTCAACCCAGACAGACACGGAATGGGCCGGTTGATTAAGGCGCTGAGACCGCCTGTAGTGCATAGTGCAGCCGCCGAACCCTGTGCTGGTTCTCACAGAAACAGCCCATGCCAAAGAAGCAGTGTAAATTGAGCCGAGTAATAGGAAAGGCTAAATGAGACTGTTTGCTATTGAAAAAGAAGTATAAATTCCTGCTTATATACGATTGGTCTTAAACTTTATATTCAAATAGAATTGTGAGGCTGCACTTTAACCTCTAAGCTCATCTAAAGTAACACACCACCTTTGTGGGTATCCAACAGGTCTAAAACAAAAGGACACGACTCTAAGACAAAGATTACCACCACGAAACTGACGATAAAACGAAAAAGGCACATGTATCGTTGCCCTTACCGAAAATACATCCTGGATGTAGGTACGGCTTACATGCAAACATACCATTTACAGTAGAGACCTGAAAGACATAGTGAAGAAGGACAAGTATTCATTAAGAAAATTAATAAACTGCATAATTTAAAGAGGGTGGAGACAAGCCAACATACCCTAATCGAAAGTTTAACTCGTTTAATACTGGGTTAGAGTGAAGTATTGCAGAGGTAAACAAATCCCTAATCGCATAATGGGTGTAATAGCTTGGAAAATGTAGCGTAGTAACCTTGGAGATCCGCCTGACCTCCAAAACTCAGGAGGCCGACGCATTATGAGAACAGATCATCACATACCACATCGGATCAGTCAAGCACCAAACTACGTAATATCCATATACTAATTAACTTGGGGACCGGGAAAATCCGAGGGGCATTCTCGATTCCTGGAGAATAAAATCTCTAAAAATACAACCTTGAAAGGAAAAGACCACTTTTGGACAGCAAGGGGGGATATCGTGACAAGCGGAGAACTGAGCCCTGTCATGCCTGCGAGAAAAAAAAGTCAGCACAGCAATATATCCGTCACTCAATAGGAAAAGAATACGCAGCACCTCAACCAAAAGAAGGAACTAAAAAGGGGACCGAATGCTTACATTAAGAACACCTTACAGAACGAGCCCGCCGGGAATCCAACGAGAGACGATAACGGCGAGACAAAACCCAAGATTCAGCAACATGGGCAACGCACTTGTAAAACTGGCATCAAACTACAGCGAGTCAACAGGCAAGATGCGAAGGCATTATGGGCCGGCGGACCATCACGAGGCTGGATCATATAAGGAATGAACACAAAACACATAAGCGTAAACTGAATAGCTAACACTCGAACTAAACACTAAACACCCAAGATGAAGGTCTCGGTGTGTGAAAGAACAGATATATATGGAAAAAACATATTCTAGATGGACTGATAAAATGGAAAATTATTGACAGTTAAAATTAAGAGTAAAAGGTCAAGAACGTCATGATATTGATATGTAATCTACGGTACAAAACTATTGAAGTGATGAGCAAGCCCCTAACCACTCCTGAATTCACCAATACAAAACCGTGGTATTAATAAAAGAGGACTTCTAAGTCAGATACGCCAATACATGACACACGGGAAGATAAACACACCTCTGCTGTCAAACTATACGACATTTCTTGCGTCCACAGTCTTTTCTAAAACGCGGAAAAAACCTCTACTCATACTAAGACTAAAACCTTCATCACCAAACATAATACCTCCTAGAACACAAAAATGCGGTTACCAGCAGCACACCAGGAAACCACATACTCTGCATTATAGAATGATTTGAAACATTATTATGGCAAAGAGAAGACAAAGAATACTGCGCAATAAGGAATCTTCTGACCAACTTAAAAAGACATTTGAACGGTGACATGATAAAAAAGAAGAAACTACAGGAGGAAAGGCATTAGCGGTGTCTACAGCTATTATCGGGCATCAGCTACATAACAGCGGGAAGTACATGAACTACATAAGCCCATACATACAAACTCAGGTTTACACCGGGGGTGGCTCAGGTCGTCTTGGGATACTTATTTATTCGTATACTTACCAATAATGGAAAGCGACCAACCTATTCAAAACATTATTACTTGGGCAGACGCACACAAGTGAAACCTCTGCATTTTCAAAAAACCACCCGTACGAACAAATGCCAAACTTCATTGCATCTCATCAAAAGGTGTTAGTCTGTGGAATAACTGTAATGATGCACTGAAATATTGTGCAAGTCTATCTAAACTGAAAGTATTATTTAGGAGCCAAATCATTAATGGTTATGAACAGGACCTGTAAAATCCCATTTGTTGTTATTTCTTGTAATTGTAAAAGTAATTTCTTTCTGATTGTTTTGTCAAAAGCAAACAAATCAAAAGACAAACATGTCGCTGATGACGATGACCTAATATTTTATTTATAAGAAAAATATATACTAGAGGGGGTAGGACAAGAAACGTTTTTTTTAAGCTTCTTCTTGCCCCTGTTGAACATGACAGAGACTATTTGAGGATTATTATTGTTTTTATTAATTATTATTATTTTTGTTGTACTTTGTTATAATTATTAATTTGAGTGAGAAAAAAAGGAAAAAAGAGAATATATATGTATATATATATATTATTGTTGTATGTTTTTGTTTCTGATATGTTCAATAAATTGACTAATAATCTCCAGCAGCCAAATATCGTCCTGCAGTTAAACTTTAAAATAGTTCTCCTCCCCCCTGCTGTCAGCTGTGATTTCAGGCAATCATTTCTAAAGTCCAAGTGCAGAAAGTGTCAGACATTACTGCACACAGATAAAATCTCAGAACTTCAGAAGCAACTAGGCTCTGGTGACCGGCTAAAGTTTTTAACACTCATCCGTGACCTTTAACAAAGAGAGCTACACTCACTGAAGTGAGAAAGGATTTAGTACTTGAGTTTTAATTAAAGAAACTTTTTTCTCCCCTAACAGCTCTTGCCAGGACACAATCTGCAGTGAATAACCAAATGTGAGATGAAGAGACAATGGCCCAACTGTTCAAAGCTCTTTCCCTCCAAATATTGTTTTCCCTTTCGCCCCAGCCTCTTAGAAATAACAAAATCTCTTCTCATTACTGGAATTTTAGATTTGTTCTGCCTGGTACAGGGAAGAATTATGCATTTGGACTGAAAATGACCAAAATTCACAAACATCGAGATTATGGACCTATGATATTGTGAATATATTGTTCCAAAGTGTTTACATTTGTAATACTCTCTGATAAGATTGTATGATTAGACGTCCTCTGCTAAATTGGAGTTGCACTGACATCCCTAAACAACATTACGATTAATAAATTGTCAATTTAAATGATAATGGCGTACTTTATCCATGCCTTGCGAATGAAGCAAAAAGAAAACGGGAAGATCAGGAATTATGTTTAAAACAACTTTTGATTTTATTGTCCTTAACACATTTTTATCTATATTGTGTTTTTTGCCTGTATTATATTGTATTGCAAGAGCGTTTATTGTCAGACAATAAATGAAATACATTGTCAGTGAATCTTTACGCTCAGTGGAAAAATTGAAGAGAAACATTTCGAGGAGCAAGAAATGATGTTGATATGGAACAAACAACGTTCCTTTTGAACATAATCAGGCAGCAATTACATTTGTACCCATAATGTGATTCAGGAAACAATTTCACAGCATTTGTTTTATCTTCTAGAACAGGGGTTCTCAAACTTTTTGTTTATGCGGACCACTATTTATTATCAAGGATTTTCGCGGACCACTATGCAAACCGTAAAAATAAGTACATATATAAACTTAGTGCTAAAACGCCGATATTTTTTTATAGTTAATTATAGACAATCAAAAGAAAATTGAAGCCTATCTGATACTTTTGTGACCGGTGTCTGTCTGCGTTGTGCAGTGGCGTCGCCAGAGTATTTTTGTTGGATAATCTATGGTAGGGCTAACCCATACAGTGGTGGGGCTCATTGGCTCAAGTCAGTATTTGCAATGTAATTACATACACGTAAACAGGTTTAGATTATTTCCCTGTCTCAATCCAAATTGAACTGCATGAAATAAAAAGGCACATTTGTCTTGTAGTAAATAAAAAGGGTGACCTGGAGCCAATCCTGCAATTTACCCACAGGTGAAAGAGTTGACATGCTGAAAACCCAACCCCTGCAGGGGGGTATGGGGGGGATTCTCCCCGAGGAGATTTTTTGAAATACTAACATAAAATACACATTCTGGTACTCTATTGAGAAGAAGAAAAAAAAAATCTATTCCAGCAACAACACCACACCGTTATCGTGATTCTGATTGGCCAGAAGACATTATCAAAGATGTTCTATTGAGAAGACGATCACTACCTGACAAAAGTTTTCAAAACCGTTTCTAGTCCTCGGTATTTCCAGACAAGTGGCTACTGAAATCAATCTTACTAACGGCTGTCTGTGCAATTTACTCCGCGCGAGTTGGCGGACTTCGTATAGCTGTAGCCTACCCCAGCCATACCCTGGCGCCGCCACTGGCGTGGTGTATGTTTCTCAAAGAGGACGGCGGACGGTATTTTAATTAGGTCATCCCAAACAATGCCACAAGTGCGCACGCGCGCAGTGCACTCACAAAACGGGCAGACAGGTCTAAACAAAACTACCGCTATGCTAGTCCGACTTTAGTTACTGTACTGCAAAAACTGGGGTTACGTACTGTAACCCAGTTTCTATGAGTATAGGCGCAGCCCTCTAAGGCTATCGCTATTGGGTAATCCAGTCTGTCAGTGCTGCACACGTGCAGGAGGGATTACCCAATAGCGATAGCCTTAGAGGGCTGCGCCTATACTCATAGAAACTGGGTTACAGTACGTAACCCCAGTTTTTGCAGTACAGTAACTAAAGTCNTTAAAATGTATGGAAAGGGTCTTAAAAAAGGTCTTAAAAGGTTTTTCATTTGACTTCAGGATTCCTGCATATACCCTGATATTCAGGCAGTAGCGTAACACTGAAACACATGAGCACATACTACAGTTTAAAAAAGCAGAAATAAAATGTAAACTGACAGGAAATGAGAAACCAAAGAAAGTGAAAACCGTAAAGCAGATTCAGGCAGTATACAGTAGATTCAGGCTTAAAGTATTAGCTTAGAGCTTCAGAGAAGAGATAATATCTGATCCTTTACAACAAACACTAAATGCTCCTTTTAGGTTTCTGTTAACACTGTCATCTTGCTGGGTGTCCCCAAATCTTAGAAATGTTTTTGGGTGTTTTTTTTATGTAAATGTGCGGGAATACCGTTTTTTTTGTGTCCTGATTATCCCATTAGATGTAACCCATCACTCCCAAAGCCTGCACGGGAATTATTTTATACACAGGCAATGGTTTCTCTGCAGCTGTCAAATGTCATTAAATTCATTTGGTAAAATCATCTAAAACTCACATAAAGTGTAAGGCCCGGACACACCAAGCCGATTTTGGCCGTCGATGGGCGTCGACACGCCCTACTAAGATTGGTGTGTCCCGCACCGTCGTGTCTTTTCAGCCGTGCCGACACCTTTTTGGTTCAACATGTCAACATGTCGAATCCGTGGGCTGTCGGCTAAAGGCAGTCGGCTAAAGAAATCACTCTGATTGGCTGTTCAGCTAGCGAATTGGTGCATGAGAAGCGAAACGGAAGTGAGGGACCCAAACAAACTATTAAGAAGGCAAATCTGAGATTTCATTTAACTCCAGCTCTCGACACAGGTTGGGGAAAGCCCCATGAGCTTCTCGCTGTAGAGTGAAAATGGAACGCACGCTATTTGTTGTTGGTTTATATCACGCAGTCTGTTCTTCTTCTCTCGGTGTATCACGCAGTCTGTGGCCGTTTCTCAATCTCGAGGATGCTGTCTTGGTAGTCGCGTACTTCAAAGTCACTTCCTTCAGAAACGAAGCAAGTATACTTCCAAGCCACGGCTTCGGAAAACTAAGAAGAATGGAACAGACTAA
>NW_011333040.1:999623-1011419 GCF_000735185.1 Notothenia coriiceps
TATATATATATATATATATATATATATATTATTGTTGTATGTTTTTGTTTCTGACATGTTCAATAAACTGACTAAACCAAACAGCCCTCCCTCTGTCATGACGCCTTTGTGGATGTTAGGTAGCGCAACAAATACAACTACACACTTTCTATACACAATACACAATACTCCTGTGATTGGTGGTAAACAAAACTGATACCAGCATCAAAGTTCCGAGCTGTTGAGCATCGTATTTGGCAACAATCAAGGTATAAGAGCAATAAACTGTGCAAGAATCTGAAATCACGTATCCGCAATCAAGCGTTGTCCTTCCCCACTTCCACGTAGTTCCATGAACGCAGCATAGTATTGGCTTGGTTTTTACGATCAGAATCAGAATACCTTTATTGCCAATACTATGCTGCGTTCATGGAACTACGTGGAAGTGGGGAAGGACAACGCTTGATTGCGGATNGCTAACGTTGGGCTATAAAGGAACTAAATCACGGTCACATGACTTCACGTCACCACCGCTAAGCTAAAGGCGGCTAATCAGAAGTAAACACTAAAGGGAACAGAAAGAGACAGACAGGAAGTAAACACTAAAGGGAACCGAAAGAGACAGACAGGAAGTAAACACTAAAGGGAACAGCGAAGAAACAGACAGGAAGTAAACACTAAAGGGAACAGAAAAAGACAGACAGGAAGTAAACACTAAAGGGAACAGAAAAAGACAGACAGGAAGTAAACACTAACGGGAACAGAAAAAGACAGACAGGAAGTAAACACTAAAGGGAACAGCAAAAAGACAGACAGGAAGTAAACACTAAAGGGAACAGAAAGAGACAGACAGGAAGTAAACACTAAAGGGAACAGAAAAGAGGACAGAAGTAACACTAAAGGGAACAGCAGAAGAAGACAGACAGACAGGAAGTAAACACTAAAGGGAACAGCAGAAGTGGACACACACAAAAAAAACACAACATTCAGACTTCCAGAACTCTTCCTTCTTCTCCTCCATGTGCTCATTAGCTTAATTGATGTTTAACCCGTAGATTGGCAGCTGATGGCTCAATTAAGAGCTTGCTGGAGGACAGGATTAGTGTAAGGAAGACGAAGTGGTCCCTCTGAACCATAATCCTTCACTTCGGCCCAGAGGGTCAAAACCGGGAGGACATGTTGGCAAACAGCTCCATATAAGCTACAGGGAAACAATCCAACCATGCAAGTACAACAGGGATCTCATGAAGGACTGCAGCAATGTTTTTTCTTAGTTTCAATTGTGATTGTTTTCTTGACATATCTGTAAAGACATTGCTTGTCTGGTCTATAAAATGTCGATAAATTACGAAAAAAGTCAAGCCTGCTCTCTGAAAGTCAACAAGCGGTCTTCTGGTAGTTTTTTTTTTTATTTGCCTATTATTCAAATTGTCAGTATTATATATTTGTATGTAGTGTCTCTACTGTGACATGTCTCCATGCTTTAATGTTCAGAAAGCTCTTTATTTGTTTAGACTTTGCAGACCATTAACAACCTATATAACACACTACAGGAAAGAGAACAACCCCAAAAGAATAGTAGGGCCTCTTTAAACATCACCCAAACAAGACCAGCTCATTTTCACCTTTCTGCTTCAAAATTAGATTGTCAATCAACTTAGCATTTTAGGTCGTAAAAACACCCAACACAAGAGGTTTGGTACAAACACATTTGTTGAGGCCCTGGTTGGAAGAAAACACTTTTACATCTTTTAAAATAAGCCATCATTAGCAAATGTAAGAATGCTTTGTTAGTACTAAGCAACCGTGTATAGACTAATCCCTAAATACAAATAAAAAATAAAAAGTGCGAAAAAATCGGAATTATAAAAATAAGAAAGATTATCAATCTGATTAAAAATGCAATGGCAGCTGTTGGTACTTCACAGGTTTTGGTATTTTTGTTCAGTACTATGTGGAAAAGCACTGTAGGGGTTTTCAACGTTGGAGCATTTATTTGTTTTGCTTGGTGCTTTTAGAAAAGCGCGACTGATAGCAAAATCGTCTCAGACCAAATGACTGATAAGTGATAAAGGCCACCATGAAATAACCCCGAACCGAGGGGCTTCACCATTATGTTGTTTCATGTAGTTTTATGTTGGACTGAGGTGGGTATTGACATTTAATAGAGCGGGTTGTTATGCTTTGCAAGCCTAGAAATCGACCCGAGAGCTAACCACAGTCTGGACAGTTTTATTCTTCAAGTGTTCCCAGCTGGTGTGAGAGTAAACGCTGGTGAATTCCAGCAGAGCAACAACAGGTAAGAAATACAGAAATCACACGCGTTCAATTCTCCCCGATGTCTCAACGTGCCAAGAGGTTGTAGTCCCTTAGGCGTCAGAAAACCAGATCAACATTCAGTAAACTGCAGACCAAAGGTATACCAACCACATGATGAATTGACTGAGCCAGAACACTTTTTCTTGACCTTGGAAATAGAAACATGACAATCTTCGTTTCCAGAGCTTTCAGCCACTGATCATCGCCTTCATCAACCTTCGGAGTTTGAATGCCGAGAGAACTGTACAACCAACGAGCAAGAACAAAATTGGAAAACACGAGATAAAAAAGGTACAATTGTGAATGCATCAGTGAAAGAACTATGCATCTTATAAACTACGGCGTCTTGATGCCTCTGGAAACTCCAGAAAAACAGCAAGACTTATTTCTCGCCAGAAACACATTTCGGAGATAGATGAGCATGTACCGAATATCGTCCTTGGTGAGTTTGCCTTGAACATGATGACTAATGATGATCAGAATCTTTTTCATATGGATTGGATTTTCACTTCCTTAAACTCATCGTTGAACTCTATTGTTTCGACACTAGTGAAAACAGATTATCTATATAATAACTACAGTGTGCCAAACAGCTGTCACATCCACATATTGAACATTTTCCACCATTAAAACATACACTTTCAACTCTGAGAATTACTCCAAGTGCTGAACACGAGCAACCTGCCAATTGTGAGTCATGTGACTTTTGTACGGAAAAGATTTGCTTTGGTGGGCATGTGGAACTGAAAATGAATCCAAATTAAAAAACTGCGGACGTTTCCACTCCAGTCTGGGCCAAAGAAAACAAACAGTAGGTGTGGACAGCAGATCTGGTCATTCCTCCACCCTGTGTGATGCTTCTCTGGCACAGAAAGGGAGGCCATTTTGAAAAAAGAAAAATCACAGCAGGAGGCGGAGAGTGGACTGTGAAGAGAGGCTAGTTTCTGCTACTTCCCACATTAAGTGGCGGTCTTGTACGAAACCCTTTGGCTTAAGGCATTTTAGCCTTGCAGACCATTAACATGCACAAAACACACTATAGGGAAGGGAAACCCCAAAAACACTTGCAAAATTATAGATTTTCAATCACTATTTGTTTTATGTCCTATATATATTCATGCTGCTTGTTGGAGGGCTTATTTTCTCAGTTTAAAAATAGAAACGAAGTTTGGTACAAATAGAAGGCCTTGTTTTTTAAACTTGTAAATAAACCATACTTAGCAAAGCATGATTATTTGTTATGTCAAAGCAACCGTGTGTAGAATATCACATAAACAAAGGAGAGTGGATTGTGAGGAGAAGCTAGCTGCGGCTATACTTCCCACATTAAGTGGCTGATGGTCTCCTCTGTGTACGAGAAAACACCTTTGGCTTTAAGTTCCATTAGCAGAGAGGCAGGGAAGACATTTCTTGCCCGTCTCTCTGCCCTGCCATGATTGAATCACAGCCATAACAGCAGAAGGCACAGGCCTGCTGCGCCGCTGAGTTCTTCCTGTTCTCCTCGCTCAGCGTGGGAACAGCCGCGGACAAAATCTGCCCTGGAATCAGCTCACAAAAGAGGGCCACGAAAGGCAACAAGACAGAGCAGGTAGTAATTGCTCCTTTCTGCTAAAAAAGGCTTCGAAACCGTCTGAAAAAGGATCTCGGTTTATGGGGTGAGAGTTTCAGTTTGACAGCGTGTCTGACATCGGCTTACAAGAAGAGTCTTTTTTCTTTTGAGCGGGGGTCAGCACACAGGAAACACATGAAGCTAATCCACGGTACGAGCTGAGGGTTTCAAAAGGCAAGCCAAATCAATGAGGTGACGATGGACAGGCTCTCCACAACACAGAGCTCACCTCCATTTAGCTTTAATAATCACCTACTTCCTGTCTGGCACTACTTCAACATCAGCAGCCAATTGCTTTTAAAACGTGCAATTCAGCATTTATATAGATACATCGATATGCTACATTACATGTCACTTTAGACACTTTTATCCAAAGCGACTGACATACTCAACACTGTGGCAATCCCCACAGGAGCACTTTGGGGTGAAGTGTCTCAGGGACACAACGACATGCTGACTGCAGTGGGGTTTGAACTTGCTACCTCCTAATTCGAAGTCCAGCATACTATCCGCTGAGCCACAGCCTCCCTATATATCGTAGTGCAGTGTGCAGCGGAGCGCTTGTTTCAGTTGTGTTTTGAGCTTCTTGCAGTGTTTGCATCGTTTGCTTTATGCAGCTTTTAGTAAACGCTGCGTGTAATGTTTTCTAAAAATGCGTTTAAAAGTTAATGAAGCTGTTGCATCCATCTGCATGTGTTTAGGCACATTTTAGTTTTTACATTTGCATCCTTTTCCAAAGTCAGCGAAATCCGTTCCCACAATCCAGAAGGATACAAAATACAAAATGTAAAAATATGTAAACGAATCAACAGATATCCAGGTATACGTGCAAGAGAGATGTAACTGTATCCTGCTGTCAGAATCAGAATCAGGTTTATTACCATTGGTGAAAGGCCGTTTCCCAAACTTACTACCCCACCTTTAAGGTTGTATAGTATTATAATTATCATGTTTCATTTATTATTATTTTTAGAATAAATCCAATCAAATGTGAAGGTGCATACATACAAGTAAAATAAAAATGTAAAACACAACATAGAAAACTTAATATAAAGATAGTTATATAGCAGTATTTACATAGAAAAGAATGGAATACATTTTTTGCAGTAATAAAAGAAACAGGTATTGTGTACATAGTGTGCGTTAATGTAATGCAGACGCTCTCTGTAACATCTGGAGAGACCGCGGCTGTGTTGGACTTCAACAGGAAGTTGCATACGGAGAGAATGATTGTACTTCCTCAAATGAAAAGCAGTGAGCACGATGGAGCACATGGCTGAGGAAAAAAACCCACTGGAAATGAAATGGATGGATGTTCAGGAGAATTAAGATTCTCTCACTATAAAAAAAAAAAGTGTCCCCTTAAAGTTTTGTCCTGGCGGGAGCTTTACTCAGCCTGCAGTTACGCTTCTCAGGGACACAAAAGCCCATTACTGGAGCTGAGCCCACCACTTATCTGCAGCCTGTAAGCCCCTTTCCACAGAACAAGTCCAGCTACATTATATTCTCCAATTTAGGGATTGTGTTCCCTGTGTGAGGACACGAGTGGCCTTTGGGAGACTCAAAGGAGAGACTCTGCAGCATGGATGGGATGTGAGGAGGGGGGCATCTTCAACTGAAGTGCAACATCAACAGTTCTTCCATCCTGCTAAGATGCAGCAGCTAATGGAGATGATGATGATACAGGCATTATATAGAGCGTGTGGGGAGGACCTATATTTTGCAGGCAGACCCAGAAGTCAGATTTTCAATTAGATTTTGGAATATTGCAAAAAATAAGATCTGTTATGTTACTTGAATGTTTTGTTCAGCAGGTTAATCTCCACATATTAACACCACTTTATGATTTCTGAAGTAAAAAACTAATGTTAGGCTATAAAAGGAACTACAGCACGGTCACATGACTTCACGTCAACACCGCTAAGCTAAAGGTGGCTAATGTTGGGCTATAAAGGAACTACAGCACGGTCACATGACTTCACGTCACCACCGCTAAGCTAAAGGTGGCTAATGTTGGGCTATAAAGGAACTACAGCACGGTCACATGACTTCACGTCACCACCGCTAAGCTAAAGGAGCTAATGTTGGGCTTTAAAGGAACTACAGCACGGTCACATGACTTCACGTCACCACCGCTAAGCTAAAGGTGGCTAATGTTGGTCTATAAAAGGAACTACAGCACGGTCACATGACTTCTAAGCTAAAGGTGGCTAATGTTGGGCGTGATGACGTTAACTCGTCTCATTTAGACACTTGTTAGCAACCGCTGTTTTTAAACTCACCAGTGGGGGATTTACTGATGTACTTTATGTCTTAGAATAATATTCTCTTCAGCTTATTAACCACAGACCTTATTTCAGGCTAACAACCAAAAACACATTTCAAATAAACCACTGACTTCCAGACGAGGGGACACGATGTGCTAAATTGCTGACTCATTTCCGCATTTTAGGACTCATTCCTGCATCGTTTCTGAAAGTGTTTTGGGACGTCGGAGCTCGTTGTCGGCCACGTAGAATAGAAACGCATAAACATATAGTAAAATAGGAGCTCCTTCTGGGATGTTGGTGAAGGTGAGTCTCTTTGCGTAGGAACACAACGGCCCCCATATCATGTTTTAAACTTCTTGGGAGGGAAAGCCTTTCAATTTATATAAGATTTCTTCTCAGCTGTGTATTATTGAAAAGGTCTTCCATCCACAGAGAGCGGGAAGGTTGGTGATTTCCATTTTATAAGTATTAGACATCCAACCAATGATGCAACCACTCGTCTGAAAACAAGCCTCTCCGGTTTGTTGTCCTGTTTACCCCTGCGTGTCGTTATTACCGGTGTTATCGTGCACTCGTCTGGTTCCACTGAGCCTCCTCCTGCCAAACACTCTAATCTGCTCTGCACCTTTATCTGGGCCGTCTCCCTCGGGATCCTCTGACACCTTTTTGGCAACTTCACCTGCAAGCATGCTGAATCGCTCACCTGTCCCCCGCTGCACTACAGAATGATGTCATATATATAACACTGACCAGGCTTGGAGAGAAACGGATTACACACAACGGGATTACGTGATGAGGATACAAAAAGAGTTGACAGTGACATAAAAACAAAAAGGTCCATGTTGTGTTCCTAGAGTCCAAGGCAAATGTTTACGGGTTTTGAAACTACATTTTTGGAGATGATAATTCGGTTTTTGACGTTCTAACACCAAAGAAAGCAGACAGAAATCATGCGCTGCTTCGAGGGTATTCTAGTCAATTCAATATATTATATGGCTTATTATAATATGTGGGTTATCCAGTGCTGGACAGATAAAAAGGGAACTTTTAATGAGTATTTTTCACAATTTTCTTACATTTTACAGTAAAATGTACGATGGCCGCCCAGGTTCAAACGTGCCACAACGGCCCAAAACATTTCCATTAGCAGTAGCGTGTTGCACTTTTGAAAACGATGCAAATATAGAGACACAAATATGCAAAACACATGCAGCGTTTAAAGGAATCATGTCATCACATTGTTTAAATACGCTAATACCACATTTTAGGTACGTTTTCCAACAACAGTGACCAACTTTAAAATCCCCGAACTTCAATACGACTGTTTTCCCTTACAGCTACATACAATGTAATCAGATACACTATCTTAAACTATAAGGAGGAGATATTTTTTATCCTGAATATCTTGGTTTTACTTTTCTAATGTCACATTAAAAAACAATATATTTGCATTGAATTGGATATTTAGGAAATCCAAAAGTAACGCAAAGTAATCAGGTTACATTACTTTTATATTATGATACTCAGCTGAAGTTACTGATTACTTTTCCCTACAGGTAACTAGTAATTGTAACGTAATACATGTTTAAAGTAAATTGAAACACATGTCCTCACAATCTGGATGCCTTTTAATCCCAGTCACCTGTCTCTGCAAGATCCTGCCTAAACAACAATGTGGAGAAACTGACATAGAGAACATAAGAAGAAATCAGAGCTGCCCTGACGTCTTTATTTTTGGGTTATTGATGCCATCATTACTAGACTGATTCCAAGAGCAAAATGGTTTCCGGGTTGGAGGAGGAAATTAGAAGTTTGATGGCACTCTCTCCCGGGAGAAAAGCAATTACGCACAGCACTGAGAGCACAATCGTCGGAAATGGGCTCATTGAAGGGACACAAGATGATTCGTCAGGCACAATAGCTCTGAGGATGAGAGGAAACACATCCAATCTGCTTGTTTTATATAACAACAACAAAAAATATACATTTTACCAATCACAGCAGTTTTATTGACAACCCTGTATCTGTCCACTTTTCCTCTGCGATGTAAACCTGTCATTTAACGCGTAAACCAAATTGATGGCGCGATAAAGTTGTCAATAACCTGGACGTGCTTCTATCAGAGATGAAATCCATTTGCAGGAATGAAGAGAAATCGCGTTAAAGCCCGGCTGACACTTGTCGTAAATCGTTCCTGACAGCTCCCTAATGGAGTGTTATTACTGTTGCGCACACGGCACCAAGCAGAGGGTTCGCGAGGGGGTATTTTCAGGAGGGAAACAGGGGGAAGAAAGCTTCAACTGCAATACTGAGGATAACTTAGCAAACTGCATGAAGCAAAGCGTGTCCTTGACGCAAAATACAGCGCGAGACTGAGGTTTTTCTCCATACAAAGCGTCCAAAACTACCAGATGGCCACTCCGAGCCGAAAAAACATGCACGAATCTGCACATCTGGACAAACACACACAGCTGTCAGAGCTGCACAAACACAGGAAGAGAAACAAAAATGTAGCTGAAATGCGAACACTTACCCGAGCACTGTATCCACATCTGTTTTGACGAGACCTCAAACGTCACACTTTGCGTTGCATTCACGTACAGCAAAGGTTTCGCCGAAGAAGAAGAGTAGAAAACTCTCCGCCGAGCGACCAATTTCAAACAATTCTCCCCTACTTGATGTACAAGGTAACTATTTAGTTATGGCAAATGGTGCCCTAATCTAGCCTGAGTGGCATTGCTTTATGATTGACAGCCGCTCGGGCCAATGGGAGCGAGCTGCTGGTACCGCTTCGACCAATCAGATCGCTAGCGTGGAGATGGAGGAAGGTGAGCTGTGAAGTAGGAAGGGCTGCTGGCGACATCATGTGTTAAGAGTTGATATCCCTCCGCCTGTCATGTTGTGCGAGCAAGGCGGCACTTTCATTGCTTTTTACTTAAATATGATCATACAAATCAGAGTTTACAGGTAACATGGTTCATTATATATGTGTGAGTGTCATAAAAATACATATCAAGTTATTATTTTGTTATGTTTTTTGAGTCAAAATTAGCCTACAACACATATAAATGAGGGAATGTCATCACGTATGTATATGAGGAATGTTACTTAATTTAACTTGAATTAACTTAATTTAGTTTTGATCACAAATTGTATTGTAATTGTTGTATGTTTATTTTCAATGTTATAATGTATAACTCATGTGCAATGCCTTGTTTACATGCAACAAACACATTTTCCTAATTGGGATTAATACATTCAATCTGTTTTACTGTAGACCCCTCGTGAAATATTTAAACGATAAATTATATTAACACAGCAGAGCATAAATTATTTTGTATTGCTATTAATTCCAGCATCAATACAACATAATGATTCACTCTGTTGTAAATGCATATTTTAAATTAAATTCATGGTGTGTGTGTGACTCTGCTTTACTTTCACTGGATGATAAATAAGGGGATGATTCGCGCACTACTTTGTCTGTCCCCGGCGGAGGAACACGATGTTGACAGTGACAGGCGGAGTGACGCGCAGTGACGGATACAGTCAGGAATAAAACACGTGAACACAACTTCACTTTAACACCATCGAGTTTAAAGACATATTTCACGTAACCGACGTACGGGTTCTATTTTGTGCAGCTGCTTCCGTTTGGATTGTCGTGCGTAAGGTTACGTCATGTGACGTCAGCAAAAGGCATGCCTGGGATATTTAAAGTAATACAGCTCGTGCGTATTATGATGTGTTTTTATTTTTATTTATGGCTCAAAGCGAAAGTAGGGGAGGAGAAGTCAGGAGAGTCAGTGTATATTTAAGAACAACATCGGACAACCTGTCAAATATAACTCCCTCATACAGGAAATAGCTTACAAATAAATACATGTTGACAGTGTTAACATGTTACAGTTAAGATATTTAGAAAGAGGTGGGAGAAGTACTAAAGTAGAAGTGCTCAGATCTTGTACTTGAGTAAAAGTAGAAGTACTCAGATCTTGTGCTTGAGTAAAAGTAGAAATACTCAGATCTTGTACTTGAGTAAAAGTAGAAGTACTCAGATCTTGTACTTGAGTAAAAGTAGAAGTACTCAGATCTTGTACTTGAGTAAAAGTAGAAGTACCAGAGTGTAGGAATACTCTGTTACAGTAGAAGTCCTGCATTCAAAATGTTCCTCAAGTGAAAGTAGAAAAGTATTCTCATCAAAATATAGTGAAAGTAGCGACAGTAAAAGTAGTCATTGTGCAGATTGGTCCATTTCAGAATAATATATATGATATGTTTTATAATGATTGATCATGAAAGTGTTCTCAAAGCTGGTAAAGGTGCAGCTAGTTTGAATGACTTTGTATACTGCAGGGTAGCTTGTGGATTTACTCCAGGTGGAACTAAAGTCTGATTTAACACTTGATTATATTTCACATCATTCATCCAGATCTGTGAAGTAACTAAAGGTATTAAATACATGCAGTGGAGTAAAAGTACACCATCTACCTCAACATTTTTCTTAAGGACAGTCCTTGAGTAAATGTACTTAGTTAATTTACACCTCTGCTTCAGAGTGCTGCTGATCACAGAAAAACATAGTCTTTCTTTTCCCCACACAAAAAGAAAAGTACTCTCCTCAGCCCCGCCGAGGTTTTTGATCATAAAGGCGTTTTAGCACACAATCCGTCACACAGCGCTGGCCAGACTTCAGATGTGGAGAGCGAGGCCGCGGAGCTTCTTACATCCAGGAAACGGAGCGTTAACTGGATGCCAAGTCCATGAATGAGCTGTGTGTGTGTGTGCATCTGTGCGCTCGCTACATGCCTCGTGTTCAGAATCTCTTCCCCGTGTGCAGCTGTTCAAACACACACTGTGCATCGATAGATTTACCCAGAGTTCATTGCAGCACAAAGGTGGAGCAGTGTACGCCTGACCTCATTCCTCCAGATCAGGTTTCCTTTTTTCTGACGGATCAAAGAACGTGTTTGGGTTTTTGCATTTGCTTTTACTTCATCCTGTGAAAAGGTCTTATAGAAATGGAGCCCACATTTGTTTTTAATTTGTGGAGTTAATGCCCAGATGTGAGAAATTATCATGCATTGAATTTCTACCGTATATTTATTCTAGGGGGATTATTAGTGCACATCAAAGACAGGAAGTGGGCGTGTTTTTTGGAGGGTTATCAGTAACGTAATCTGAGTATCACAATATAAAAGTAACCTGATTACTTTCCGTTACTTTTGGATTACGACGATATCAAATGCAATGCAGATAAGAACACGAGAAAAAAATATCAATAAGATGTTTCTACTTATTATGTAAGACATCAGAACCATGTGACCTTGGAAAGGAAGAAGATATTTAGGATCAAAAGTGATTTTATTGATAGGAAAAGCTGCCTTTCATTTTCATTCAGCTTATTCCAGGGGGTCCGCGGGGTCTTAAAAAGTATTAAAAGTTGATCAATCAATTTAGCGAAAATTAAGCTATTAAAAAGTATTATTTTCCAAGGTATTACATTTTGTAGCTTGTTTTCAATAAGTATATAAATGGTCCAGAGAGGTTGTATTCTACAGTCTGCCTGAATGTAATCATTGCGTAGGTGTGTAGTGTGATTCTGTGTAGTTTATTTAT
>NW_011333040.1:1011459-1019103 GCF_000735185.1 Notothenia coriiceps
TGTTGTGTTTTTTTTGTGTGTGTCCACTTCTGCTGTTCCCGTTGGTGTTTACTTCCTGTCTGTCTTTTTCTGTTCCCTTTAGTGTTTACTTCCTGTCTGTCTCTTTCTGTTCCCTTTAGTGTGTACTTCCTGTCTGTCTTCTTCTGCTGTTCCCTTTAGTGTTTACTTCCTGTCTGTCTCTTTCTGTTCCCTTTAGTGTTTACTTCCTGTCTGTCTTCTTCTGCTGTTCCCTTTAGTGTTTACTTCCTGTCTGTCTTCTTCTGCTGTTCCCTTTAGTGTTTACTTCCTGTCTGTATTCTTCTTCTGTTCCCTTTAGTGTTTACTTCCTGTCTGTCTTCTTCTGCTGTTCCCTTTAGTGTTTACTTCCTGTCTATCTCTTTCTGTTCCCTTTAGTGTTTACTTCTTATCTGTCTTCTTCTGTTGATTTCTCTGACTGTTGATACAACAATCTGAATCGTCATATCAGTCTATATACTTTCTGAGATCTTTTTTAGAACTTTTATATATATATAAAGATCTAAAACGTAGATGTTTTTTGTGAGACTGTCTGCAGGCAAGCAGTGACGTGTTTTATATTTGTGGTGTGTTTGAAATAAAACAAAAGAAGAAGAATAAGCGCATGTAGCGTCGTCTCTATGGTTGGAGACACTAAGAAAAATAAGCCCCAATTACAGAAACCTAAACTTCCTCAAAAGACAATCCCAAATACTAAACCCGCCCACACTTTGATTGACAGGTGACGTCTTGTAGATTTCCGCTTTAAACCTGATTTTCTAGCAGATTTATACTTGTTTGATGCTTTGGAAGAAATGAATGCTTCAGTCTTAAGAGCAGTTAGTGCAAACAAATAATTTAGTGTAATGGGGGAAGTGTTGAAGTCATCCGTCTCCTGAGAGAGTCACTGAGTTTATTTAATAAAGCATCGGAAAGGGAGTCAGCCTCTGGTATGTTTTTGTTGAGTTTTTTGTTCGATATTCAGCTTCCTAATTATTTTAGATGATCATTAGAGATCCTCCTGGGGGGGGGGTTGATGCTGCAATGAACTGAAATCTCAGCTCAGAGTTATCACTTTCTAAGAGGTCAATAAGATGTCTGCTATTACTCTTTTGACACATTAAATTCCCCATTCAATATTTAACAAACACCGATGATTCAATCCGCATGAATGTTTTAGAAGCAGAGCTCTTAAGATGACTTTGAGATTTAATAGAATCACAAATCGGGCTTGACTTTCATGTCTTTTTTTAAATTGTAGATGGAGTTTCTCACATATAATCTAAGATGTTTGAATTAAGACATTTTAAAACCTATCTTTTAGGGCTGCTCGATTATGGCAAAAATCATAATCTCGATTATTTGGGTCAATAATTGTAATTGCGATTATTAAATGCGATTATTCATTGACTTTGAAAACGTCCATTTATTGGAGAAAAAAAATGTGAACAGTATTTGTTTAACAGTTGATTATCCTGAACTTTAAGTATAATTCAACTAAATAAAAAAGTAATAATAATAAAAAAATAATCGTTTTATTTCGATTACGTTGTTTTCGTAATCGTTGCAAGCCATAATCGTAATCATGATTAAAATACGATTAATTGAGCAGCCCTGTATTTTAAATTCCAGTCATCGTAAGCTTTGTTCTGAAAACACAACCATCCGTCACTCTTCTGATCCTTTAACAACAGAAATACCTTTTAGTCCCCTTTGACTTTTCCAGGAACACAAACATTTTTAGGAACTCAGAAATGTTTTCCCTGTTGTCTATTTTTATTTCTTTAGGGAATCGAAGGTCAGACTTCAGTTGTTGAACGCCTCAAAATGTCCTGGAACGACCGGGGTGGAATTGGTAGATCTCAAAACAGACCAAAAGGGTAATTGAGGCAGCTGATATCGCTCAAATGTCTCAATATAAATGCTATTATGATACTGGAATTAAGTCGATTCAACCAAAACAAAATGTATTCCAGACATGTAGCTAAAAAGGACTTCCAACCAAATTCGATCAGTCAATCATTTGTTGTTTTTGTTTTATTTGGCTAAGATATTTTTTACAAATCTGTAGTTTGAATCAACAAAATTAGTTAATTGATAAATAATTTCTTATGTCAAGGTCAGCTGCATTTCTAAAAATCTTACATTTTGTCTGAATGCATTACAAGAACAATTCCTCAATGGAAAGATTTCATTTTAAGTGGCTATAATTGTAATTTCTGGATAATTGGTTGAAGATGGATTGATTGGTTAGGGTTAGCTTTACTCTTAATTAAAATATATTATTCAAAGTGGCTTTAGTTGTTGCTTTGAGGTCATATTTAGGGTTAGGGTTACAAACTTCCCGAAAAATCTAGGTTTAACATCTATGGTAGCGGCACTTTTGCACGTCTTCTTGTGCAAAAACTCACTTTTGCATAGCTGTCGTTTAAATTAACTAATTGATAAGTCAAGGTCGAGGAGAGCTACGAAGTTTAGTCCGTCAACAAGAACACTGCCTCAAAAAACGCCAACATTTTATCCAAACGGACTATAGTTTTAATTCTTTAATAACAATGTCTTGGGTTAGGGTTCCCCCAATGAGAAAGGGGTCTAAGACTTTGGTCGAAACTCAAACAAGCTACTTCCTGAATACTTTAGGTTAAACTCCTTGGACCATTTGGTCAAAAAGACCCCTAAAAGGTCATTTTTTTATCCCAAACGTGATTATATATATATATCTGTGTTACAGTGAAACATGAGTTGAAACATTGAGTAGTTGTAATGCCACGAAATGAACCTGATATGTTGTGGTTTTCTGGACGAGTAGCGGCTGCAGCTCTCAGCTTTCAGTGCTCCGAGCTAAAAGGGAACGTCGGATCCCAAATGCCTGTTTGTGAGAGTCTGCTGTGACCGTCACCCTGGCCTAAATCATGACCAACCCTCCGTGGTTTACTTTGGACTTTGCATTCATCTCTCTGAGAAACGGAGCAGCAGAAGATGGATTCTGGGGAAGTAGGGCAGCTTGGACTTTAAAGAGACTGTCTTGTAATCTGAAAGGTCACACGATTGCTTCTGAGTGTTCGGACAAAAGGCCCTTAAGCTACATGTAGACTTTTTTTATTTCTCACTTTTTCTTTATTGACTGAGTTGTCCATGTGCTTTAAAATACAAAGAGTGTTCTCTACAGGCAGTCTAAGTAACACAAAAGGAACATAAATGCATTTTTGTAATAAATGAAGAAAAATAATAAGAATATATAAATATAAAAGAAAAAAACAATAATACATTAATTAATAATAAATAAATATTCCTTTCTATATACGTGAATGAAATAATAAAAACATTTTAAACAATAATAATAATAATAATTAAGTAAAAATACATAGGTTTTTTTAGGTTTAAAATAAATGAAATTCAGATACATGTTAAAATGTGAAAACACTAATATAATTGGATTTAGATACAAGTTGATTGCAAGACGGTGATATATATAAAGGGGGCGACGATATGTCCTCATAATGTGATCATAGTTCCTCCCCTTGCTTCATTTCATAGAACAACAAACTCCACCAGAAGCTGAACTTATTCACACACGCACACGCACACGCACACGCACACACGCACACGCACACGCACACGCACTAATACATTCAGACTTCAGAGATGATTTAATCGAGGAATGATTTCCAAGTTGTTTGTTCGGTCACACGGCTCATCAGGTCTCTACGCACCGTTCACTGCAATCCTTCTATGAAGATCTGTTATACAAACTAAATAAAGAAATAACCTGTGTGGTAAATCCCTTCTCAGTTGTTGATTTTCTTTTTTTGTCCTTCTATAAATATCCTGTTCAAGGCACTAAATATATCCGGTCCGCCTCGGTGAAAATTGCTGGAAATAACCAGCTTTGGAGCCAAAAAGGAAATCTGTGCTGACCTCATTCTGGCTACGAGGTATAAAACAGATGAGCGAATGAAAACACTGAAACATTCATTTTGATCAGGGATTAATGAATCTGTCGGACTCTTACATTTCATCTCCGGCTGCCTGTTCGGTGATCTCTTCCCCTTTTGCAGTCTGAGCGTTTCGCCGCAGCACTTTATCCAGATTAAGCTGCTTTTGTTTCTTTACTCACCAAAGAGGTTATCCGATGCAAAGCTAGCCAAATGGACATTGTGTGTATCGGGTGTCTGGTGGGATCAGAGGACATAACCTACGGCTTCCATGTAGGTTAAATGCAACTTAAACCCAACACAATTTGCAGGATTAACCTGAAATACCAGGAGCTGAGCGGCGTTTCGCTCGAACACTGTGCTGCCTCGACCTTCACTGGGCTGTGGTGTCAAAATCCACTTAAATTCAATCCGAATCCATTTAGTTCAGCTTCTGGCAACCTTCAGCAATTCTGCCTTTTATTTAAAATTCTATTATCTAGCTTTCGAAAAGAGAGTGAAAAGAGGCACTGACTGTATAAAGGTCGGACAGGCTGGTCTTTCTGGAAGTTTCTCTACCATGAGTACAATTCCTACGGTTTGTACTGCATACATATATATGTGCATTATACACATAGCTGGGGCAGTCCTTAGAGAGGCCCTACATACTGATATACACCTGAACATCAGCAGGAGAGGACTCTTTAAAGTAGAGACACTACATACTGATATACACCTGAACATCAGCAGGAGAGGACTCTTTAAAGTAGAATACCTTTTGTAGGTTGGGGCTCCACAATACTTAATTGAGATAAATCACATATGTTACCAAAGGGTGTGCTTAGTGTGTTGTGATTTAAATTAAATTGATTGATTCTGCAGCCCTTTTTAATCCAACTCTCTGTTTATTAGAACATCATCGCTCTAATCTGAGTTATCGAGCGTCAGATTGGATAAACGAACGCACCCAAAGTCAGATTTCAGAAGCGATTTAGATGACAGCATCCTTCACTTTGTTCCTTTTTAAAAACGACATCTGGTAAAAGCAACGTACAGTTTGAGCTACTATGCAGTCGGCAGAAGACCTTTTGATTATGAAACCTTTGTGTTTCTGGAGGCAGAGAGCCGAGTTCTCTCAGCGCGGGATGATGCATCGTGTGGAGAAACACTTTCCTAAAACAGATGTCTTCTCTCTTGCATCTTCCTACAGTCTTGTAGGTGTGCAGCGCTCCTTGATCCTCGTCCAAACTTCTTCCGCTGGTTTTCCGCTCGCTTATTTTTCCCTTTTTTTTTTTTTCATTGCACTCGGAGCTTTTTTGGCAACAATGGACCCGCAGCGGACTGTCAGTGTTTGGGTCAGAAGAGTCTTTAATCCAGGCTGAATGTGAACATATCATTCTGACTCCCGGTAATCCTCCTGCTCTTACAGGATCTCTAGCAACATCAGTAACCTCTGATTCCAGCTGTGTTATGATATGTTGAGTTATGAAATGTTTCACACACACACACACACACACACACACACACACACACACACACACACACACACACACACACACACACACACACACACACACACACACACACACACACACACACACACACACACACACACACACACACACACACACACACACACACACACACACACACGGTGATCACAAGGTCACTGTTGCGACACTGATATCAAAACTAGGGCGGGATCTGTGTTTTTATCCAGCATCATTGAGGCAGTATCAATTAGACGTGAACAATTCACTTCTTTTACCATAATCACCTGGGACCATTTGCACTCTGGGAATTTCTATGTTAATTGAAAAAGATTAATAGAAAACTGCACTCTAAATTGTAGCTCTACAAACATTTTTCTTTTGCATTTCTTTTTTTTTAATCGAGTTTAATGTTCAATTTGGTCAATTAATGAATGTTAAAAAAAAAAAATCCTTATTTTGTTTCCATGAATATCATTTTCTTGCATTTTAAAAATAATTTATAATTTTAAATAATGATAATAATAATAATAATATTAAAAAAATGTATAATATTAATAATTGTAATAAATGAATAATATCACAATATAATTCAAAATAACCTCAATTTTTCACTTATTTCCATATCCTGCAGCCTTATTTTATTTTTATTATAAACTATCTACTATGTTTCTCTGACATTCAGAGTGTCTACGAACGCACCCTTCTATTGGGATACCGTTTATTTATTTCACGTTGTTACTCAAAACACATGCACTAAACAAAGATGTCACTTCTAGTTATACTTGTCTCCTGCCTGAATTCCATCACATTTGGATTTGGTTTGCAGCGTTCCTTCAGGGTTTCTCTTCAGCTTAAACACAACTCCGCTTGTTGGCTTTCTTCCCCGTCTTGATTACTCTTTGTTTATGTTGGCTCAGCCTAGTTTATTCGAAGCCAAACTAATGACGGCCATCCCGCAGAAATGACGTGAGATTGACATCGTCACCTCGATGCTTTTATGAGCGTTGAATAAAAAGTGTTTTGCGGCCCTCTTTAAAGGGTCCGATCCGGTGCCACACAGACCCAGGAGGTCCAGATTTGGATTTTGAGGAAAAGCTGCGACTTCTGTCAGCTTTTTCTCCTGCCAATCACACCGAGGAGGAAATATCAGATCGGTGTGAGATGATGGGGCGGGGGTGTTTCAGCTCCAAAGTGCCGTGCCACCATACTGACGGGGTTACGAGGGCCTGAGAGCAGGGGCTGCTTCGGCACAGCTGAAATATCAACAGCAGAGCCAGGAGCTGAAACACGACACTGCCTCCCTTTTATCCAAGGCATTTTCTTGCTCTTCATCATCATCATCATCATCTTCATCATCATCATCATCCATCCTGGGGCGGTTTTAGGCAGAGATGGCAAAAGTACACACATCCTTTACTCAAGTAGAAGTACAGATACTCGTGTTTAAAAATACTCAGAAGTACTGACTAAACTTCTTTACTCAAGTCCAAGTAAAGAGGCTTTGAAATGTACTTCAGTAAAAAGTACCTATAACTAGCAGCTGTTTTAAAGAGTACCTGACCTCCCTTTTGTGTATATATAGGTATATACATATGCATACATATAATAACAAATATAGTAAAATATAACAGTATTTACATAGAAATAGAATGGAATAAAATGTGGCAGTAATAAAAAAAGAAAACAGATATGGTGTGCATTAAAGGTCCCCTATCATCAAAGTGTCAGAACATAAAATTCTCTCTCTTTTCCTCCGTACCCAAATCTCTAAAAACGGGGGAACAACGGAGCGGATCCAGATTTGCGTCCGATATGATGTAATATCATATATCAGTGGACCCACGGCCCTATCAGAAACATTGCTATCAGAAACGTTGCACACGTGTTTTGGATAATATATGTCTAAACAATAGGAGACCTTTTAATGAATGAATTCCTCGTATGTGTGAACCTACCTGGTAATAAACCTGATTCATTGCATCTCCCCCTCCTCAACTCTCTCCTCCCCTCTGACTCCTCCCACACCTCTCAGCGATGTGGCGAGGTTACTGCCTCATTTGAATATCTGAATGTAGATCAACCCCGTCCTCATTGGGGCGTGGCGTCGTTTTACGCCCGTACAGCTGTGGGGGTGTTATGGGACCATCTGTACATGGCTCATTGAGTTTAAGAGTGTGTGTGTGTGTGTGTGTGTGTGTGTGTGTGTGTGTGTGTGTGTGTGTGTGTGTGTGTGTGTGTGTGTA
>NW_011333040.1:1019293-1020333 GCF_000735185.1 Notothenia coriiceps
TGTGTGTGTGTGTGTGTGTGTGTGTGTGTGTGTGTGTGTGTGTGTGTGTGTGTGTGTGTGTGTGTGTGTGTGTGTGTGTGTGTGTGTGTGTGTGTACAGGAAGGAGGGAGGAATTCATTATTTCCTGTTCCTCCCCCGTTGTAGAAGAGCTGTTTAATCAGAGTGGGGAATATTCAAGATTCAAAGGTTTTAGCAATGCAAGGCTATTTATATAGCACTTTTCAACACAAGGCAATTCAAAGTGCTTTATAAAAATGACAATAAAAAATGAATAACTCGAGTACATGAATACAAGCTGCAGTGTGAGATGTGGATAGTTCAATTCAAAACAAAAACAAAGTCTTCAGCCTGGATTTAAAAGCAGTCAGAGTCGCAGCAGACCTGCAGGTTTCTGGGAGTTTGTTCCAGATGTTTGGAAATATCCCACTCCCAGAAACCTGCAGGTCTGCTGCGACTCTGACTGCTTTTAAATCCAGGCTGAAGACTTTGTTTTTGTTTTNCGGACCGGTGAGCGAAACACACACTAAGAGTTAGACCTAACACACTTAGCTATTTGATCTACCTCTGGAACTAGCTACACTAGTCATATGTGTATTCTTCACTGTCGGGTCACTCATTACTGGATCACTGAGCTGCATGAGATACGGACAGGCTGTCAGGGGAGAGAGAGGGGCGGAGAGAGAGGGGGGGAGGGAGAGAGAGAGAGAGAGAGAGAGAGAGAAAGAGAGAAAGAGAGAGAGAGGGGGGGGACAGAGAGANTTTAATGTCATTTTCGGACACCTTAAAATACTGCCAGACCGGTGAAGCCATTTTGGAGAGCTTGTTTTGCCGCGCACAGAGAAGAGTGTCATGTATTTTACGTCATCATTTTACGTCATGCGATTGGCTCTCGCGATCGTCATTTTTAGAGAGCACCGATCGATCAGAGCATCCCTAAAAATAACAGAGTAGAATGAGGCTTTTATAAAGTACTAAATCTAGGAATTGGTGTCATTTGAAACTTGGGAATTGTGTCTGCAATAAATCCTGATTTTCATCCC
>NW_011333040.1:1020355-1021148 GCF_000735185.1 Notothenia coriiceps
ATGCAGCTCACTGATCCAGTAATGACTGACCCGACAGTGAAGAATAAATATATGTATAACTAGTGTAGCTAGTTCCAGAGGTAGATCAAATAGCTAAGTGTGTTAGGTCTAACTCTTAGTGTGTGTTTCGCTCACCGGTCCGTCACAGCGGGCGGAGCTGCAGGATTTCTGCTTCACGTTGCATTCCGCTATTTTAATGTCATTTTCGGACACCTTAAAATACTGCCAGACCGGTGAAGCCATTTTGGAGAGCTTGTTTTGCCGCGCACAGAGAAGAGTGTCATGTATTTTACGTCATCCTTTTACGTCATGCGATCGGCTCTCGCGATCGGCATTTTTAGAGAGCACCGATCGATCGGCAGAGAGTGAGTATCGGCCGATATCGATCGGAGCATCCCTAACAATAACAGAGTAGAATGAGGCTTTTATAAAGTACTATATCTAGGAATTGGTGTCATTTGAAACTTGGGATTTGTGTCTGCAATAAATCCTGATTTTCATCCCGAAATTTGTTTGAAATGTGTTTATTTAATACATAACAATTACAATTTCCACAGCCTTCTACCAACTGCAAGAACAGGACTTAGAATCTTAGTTTCAATATTTGGCAGATTGCTGCAGACACATTTCTGTCGGCAAAAGAAAAGTGATGTGATTTGGTACAGTCCATCGTCATGAATACAGAGATCGTGGCTGTGGTTTCCTGAGATGCTCAAAAAGTTATCTTATATCGACCTTTGGAAACAGGTCTTTAAGCATATTGTCTTACCATCCCGATTACTGGCTTTGAATG
>NW_011333040.1:1021188-1032765 GCF_000735185.1 Notothenia coriiceps
AACATGAGAGTACACAGGTATAGACAGAGAGAAGGAAGAAGTAAGATGTCCCCCGACAAACTAAGCCTATATCAGCAAAACAGTCCATCGTCATGAATACAGAGATCGTGGCTGTGGTTTGGATGCTCAAAAAGTTATCTTATATCGACCTTTGGAAACAGGTCTTTAAGCATATTGTCTTACCATCCCGATTACTGGCTTTGAATGTCAACAATGCAACTCATTATCTGATGAAGAACTTAAAATGTGGTCGAAAGCCAAAAAAAGATTCTAGTTTCCATATAAACTAAGAATTTCTTAAAATGTGTCTAGTATACTTTATTTAATATCTCAAAATGACTATTTACACTACTTTTTACCAACTTATATAACAGATACATTTAACAAGACTAAGAATCCGACCTGAACATTTTTTTGTTGAGATTTGATATAAAAAATCCATCGTCATGAATACAGAAATCATGGCTTTGGTTCCCTGGGATCCCCAAAAATCTACTCAACACAAACACTTGGAAATATCAACAATCCAACTAATTGTCTGATCATAAAATGTCAACAAAAAAAACGTACTTTCCATATTTTTGTCAACCTATCTAACCAAGAACATCTTGAATTGTGTGGATTTAAAGTGTGTACGATTACATGTCTTTATACTTAGTGTTATACCTCAAAAGGAAACTTTGCACAGCTTTGTTTGATATTTAATATTCAACTCTAAAGAGGCAGCCGTAGCCCGTGTGTTTCTGTAATCACACGTTAGCACGGAGTCTCTCCAGCCACAGCAAACAGCATTTTCCTTTCTTTCGTAGCTATTAAAAAGGTCTTAGAAGTCATTAAATGTGTGCTCAGAAAGTACCCTGATGGCTCTTTCTAATCCATTTCTCTGCTCCTCTCATGTACAAACCCCGGCTCTCGAGGAGTGTGTTTTTTTTCGCGGGCAAAAGCACAGCCGTGTTTTCAGTCGATAAAGAGTGTACTTGTTTTGTGGCGGGCCGTGTCAGCGCAGGCATTAGATAACGTTTTCATTTGATGCCGTTCAATGGCTGACTCGTCCTCACCTCTCCAGCCCACACACACTCCCATGTAAAACACACACACACACACACACACACACACACACACACACACACACACACACACACACACACACACACACACACACACACACACACACACACACACACACACACACACACTGCATCCTTCCTCTGGAGGATTCTTGTTTATGTTATTGAACTGGTGATCACATCGCAGGCTCACAGAAAGAGTCATCCCGCTTTCTCAAGAAAGTCAAAACGAGGGGGGGGGGATGAGAATATGTTAAAAGGTTTTCGCTCCACCCTCATTAGCATGTTTGGAGGAAACCTCACAGAATCTGATCTGAAACAGAGCAGTCTTTACAGCATTTATTGATGGTTTGACACAAAGTTCTCCAGACGAAATTACAAAGACGAGGCTGTTTGTTTTCCCCGATCAGAGGACGTGGTGTATCACGGTCTTCTGATGTGGAACGGAAAGTAGATCATCTCTTAATATTTACCACTCATTTGGTTAAAGCTTGGTTTTAGTTTAAGCAACCACACTTGGTGATGCAAAGTGTGCGATCATGCCTAAATAAACCAACGTTGGCTGAAATAGCAAAGCTCAAAAAGTAAATGTCTTTGTTTGAACCCCCGATCATGCTGTAAAAACAGCCCTCTAATAAAGCATCATGAAAAAGTAAACATGTCGTTATTAGGTTAGTCTGTCATTAATACATATGTCCTTCATCAGTTCTAGCTGATATTGCATTGTTTTGATCCATTCAAGATGTAAATAAATAGTTTTTTGCTATAAAGAAAGTGCGTACACTCAGCACCACTGGACTTCATATTGTGGAAACACTTCGTTCTTTGACCAACAATTCAAGCAGATATCACATTTTGTGGATCAAAGACAAAGCTCTACATTAAAGTAAAGTAGATATGCTAATCAGCAGTGGCGAATTTATGATTGTAGGAGATCCAGGGCTTAGCCAGAATTTTGAAGTTGTTGAGCGGGGGGAGGGGGAGGGGGGAGCCTCGCAGCGGGGCGCATAGAGCACACTCTTCACACTAACAAAGTATCACTTCTTCTTCAGGGAAGGCTACGTAGTACGCAGGCTACTGTCCCGCAGATGCTGCCTCTCTGTTGGACTCCGGTACTGCACATTACTCACGATACGTTTAAAATAAAAAAGCCCAAGTAGCCACCCCCTAGCGCCGCCACTGCTAATCAGCATCATTGGGCTTTTAGTGTGAAACAGTTGAAAACCTCTGCGACCCGACCACGGATAAGCGGGAGAAGATGGACGGACAGTTGAAAACCACAACAAATCTGATCTTTTACTGAGCATTTGTGTAACATTTATTAATGGTTTAAGCAGCTCCCAAAACTTAATTAAAAGGTCTGTTTTCTGGCGCCCATCAGCAGAAGGACATGGTTTATCAGTACTTTCCAATGGCTGTTTGCTTTTATATCTGCGACTACTTTGGTTAAAGTTTGTTTAGTATGAGCAACACAACTTGGTTATGGGAAGTCGGCAGGTCATGCTAAAGTGGAACCAATTTTTAGCTGCAGGGCGCTAAAACAGTGTCATAGCAGTGTTTGAACCACCTGGTCGAAACTGAATCTTAATTTTCCTTGAGCAACATTTCCAGCAGATATTGCAATGTGTTGGCTCTTTTAAAGTCAAACATGAGCTACACTTATTAGCATTATTGGAATCTGATCTTCTCACAGTTTTTACAGCATTTTTTGGATGGTTTGACAAAAAGTCTTGCACACTACATAAAAAAAAGGGTTGTTATTTTCCGGCCTCCTTATCGGCAGGAGGACATGGTTTATCTGTGCTTTCCAACACCACTGAAACACCACTGTGGCTCAGAGGTGTGGTCTCAGTAACCAGATGTGGTTATGTTAAAACTGCGGTCAAAGAAACCAACGATAGCTGTTCCTGCCTCAGAGGGAGTGGTTCTTAGGGTTAAAAAAGGCCAACATGATTTAAACAACCCAATAATGTAAAATCGTGGCATATTTGAGTGTAAAACTGTCTATTTAAGGTTTTTTCTGCTTTAAGTTATATATCAAAGGGAATATATTAGTTTTTTGGACTGATAAGACATTACTTTGGACTTTGAGTAACATGGATGGACATCTTTTTACATTTTTGACCAAACAATTAATGGTTTCATGAAAAAGTGTTTTGCAATCCTGTGGGTGGACCCATTTTATTTTGAGCTTTACGGGTTGTGAAAAAGGCTTTCAGTGGAAAAGACGGACTAAACATTGGAACTAGCATTTTAGCATCACTAGCTCATCAACATTTGTTCAGTTAACACCTTGCTCGTCACACAGGCAGCCCCTAACTTTAGCACAGTTATACCTATTCTCTAGACATGTCCCGATCCGATCACGTGATCGGGGATCGGAGCCGATCACGTGATTTTCAAAAGATCGGAATCGGGAGAAAAAAAATCGGGGATCGGGATTTATTTAAAAAAAAAAAAAATTTAAATACTTTTTTTTAAATGTTGTATTCAATGTTACAAAACAAAAATGACCATGTTCAAGTCTTAAAGTCATCCTGAGGCCTTAGTTTTGGTTTCAAATTACAGAACATCATGTATGTGTTGCTTCTTTGGGGCTTGTTTTCATAGACCTGGTTGCTTATTTCTCTCAAATCTGGCAACAGAGTGGGCAGGGCGCAGTGTCTAATTGTAGCAGTAAGCTAACGAGTACTGACAGCTTTATTTTGTTTTGATCCAATGCTGCACAACTGAACTCATCCAATGCTGCTGTGAAAGAAAGAAGCTATATCCATGTTGGATAGAATATCCAATTTTAAATAAAAAAATAACCTTAAGGGACAACTTGAATGCTTTTTTTCTCTTAATGCATTGCATAAAGATCGGATCGGGAAAAATTGGTATCGGCAAATTGTCAAAATCAAATGATCGGAATCGGATCGGGAGCAAAAAAAGGTGATCGGGACATCTCTACTATTCTCTATGCATTATACTTCTGAAAATAGCTTGCCCTGCTTATTCAGACTGTCGAGTCACAATAGGAATAATTGCATGTTGATAAATGATATTCTCTGTCAGTACGCATGCAGCAACAGCTACTGTTTCCTCTGAGTGATGAGAGAGGAGAAGAAAGAACAGATTTGCTGGTTTAAAAACTCTGCACTATAGAAACTTATGGAAACTTATTTTCTGTTTTTGCACACCCAGCAAGAATACATAATCCAAAGATTTCTCTTTCTTTCACCCTATGGTTTTTCTCATCCAATCCAAAGAAGTGCTGTGCTTTCAAATCCCCTCTGTTCTCTCCAGCTTTGCTCATTTTTTAACAAACCCATCCTCGCGCTTCCACCACAATTCAATTCTCAGGAAACTTTGTGTGACAAAAGTGTTTGGAGAATGAAGGTTGGAGTAAAACTTCTGTGATGGACCATTTCAGCTTCCATCAAAGGAAGCATCTCGCTGTGTCGCTGCAGAGAAGGAACAGCAGAAAGTTTAATCCTCAACAATCGAGGAAACAATCATACACTGTGACAATAGAGTGGTGCAGGGATGAGGTATTTTTGTTTGGAAGTTAGCGTCGCAAGAGGTCCCACCATGAAAAGCAAAAGGGATATTCTATTGGATAATTGCAGGAAATAATCTCTTTAGCAAGTGTGTGGGGAATGAGTGGATTTTAGCCTTTGCATACAACTTACATTACATTACATGTTACTTTATCCAAAGCGACTTACATACTCAATACTGTGGACAATCCCCACAGGAGCAATTTGGGGTGAAGTGTCTCAGGGACACAACGACATGCTGACTGCAGTGGGGTTTGAACCTGTGCTCCCCTGATACGAACGTGAACGCACTAGTCCGCTAAGCCACACGCCCCCCTGTATTTACATACAACCTACACACACTACAGGAAAAGTCAAACAAAAAAAAGCATAATAAGAGCTCTTATAATCTATAAAGGAACTACAGTACGGTCACATGACTTCACGTCACCACCGCTAAGCTAAAGGTGGCTAATGTTGGGCTATAAAGGAACTACAGCACGGTCACATGACTTCACGTCACCACCGCTAAGCTAAAGGAGGCTAATGTTGGGCTATAAAGGAACTACAGCACGGTCACATGACTTCACCTCACCACCGCTAAGCTAAAGGAGGCTAACGTTGGGCGTGATGACGTTTAGTCGTCTCATTTAGACACTTGTTAGCAACCGCTGTTTTTAAATTCAACAGTGGGGTATTTACTGACGTATTTTATATGGTAGAAGCACATGTTAAAATCTCTTCAGCTTGTTTTCACCACAGACTAACAATCAAAGCCATATTGTTTTCCAGAAAGGAAGTGCTAAAATGCTGACTCATTTCTGCATTTAAAGACTCATTCCTGCACCACAATTTTAAACCACTGGCCTTAGATGTCGATTACACCCTGCTGCGTTTATCTCCCGCCTCCAGTGTGACCTCAGGATTATCTTCTCCACATCATATGCTCACGCTGTCGCTGTGATTGTACACGGCGGTGATTGAAGTGAAAACCTGGGTATTGCTGGTTAAAATGATTATGGATTAACATCACAGCAAGGTTTCTCTCCTCCACCGTAATGCTGCCACCGGCTCCAGCAAAGCAAAGGAGCTTAGTGCTTTTAGCCCGCACTTCTGCTCTATAGCAGCATCTGTTGTTAGTCGGACACTGAACACACACTCCCCGGCCACTCAAACACACACTGGAGGGTCATAAAGCCTGGTTTTAATGCACTGACAGGGGCGGGGTGGGGGGGGGAGGAGTGTGTGTGAGTAGGTGTGTGATACAGTATGAAGGAAGGCTTTTCACAGAGGACAATTCCTCTGGAGTCACAACAGGTGTGTGTGTGTGTGTGTGTGTGTGTGTGTGTGTGTGTGTGTGTGTGTGTGTGTGTGTGTGTGTGTGTGTGTGTGTGGTGTGTGTGTGTGTGTGTGTGTGTGTGTGTGTGTGTGTGTGTGTGTGTGTGTGTGTGTGTGTGTGTGTGTGTGTGTGTGTGTGTGTGTGTGTGTGTGTGTGTGTGTGTGTGTGTGTGGAATTATGAGCCGGGCACTAAAAGGAGGAAGGGGGGGTGGAGGGCTTATGAAGGGTCCCCTCTGCCCCACCTGTAGCCTGTCAGCTGTTGTAAGCCTGTTAAAACGTCAGCTGTTTCTGAGGAGAAGTGTATATGTGTGTGTGTGTGTGTCTCAATGTCAGGGAGCTTGTGGAGGTTAGAGGAGGTTGGGGGTTTGGGGGGGGGGCAGCTCTGTGTGGCCCTCATCGCCTCATTGCACATCAAACGCCTCATCGCCTTTGGGGATTTGTTTGTGGAACACACTGCCTCGTGCGTTTGAGCATCACAGCGGTGGGGTTTTGCAATAGTCTCTTCTCTGCTCTTTTAGCGTCCGTCACACTCGAGACAGAAACTTGAAAATCTCAAGAATAAAGCGAGAATTATTTATTTTATCTAAAAAAATAAGTTTAACATCTTCAGAGTAGGATGGGGGCTGGTTATCGTTTGGAATCTGGGTACCAAAGTGTGTAACTTATCTGTTAATAAACTAAGAATGTCTTTATGGAGGGAGGAGGTAGGTGATCTGTAAATATACAAACTAATCTCATAAACAACAATAGATCAAAGCGACTATGTGTTACACACCACTGCCAACGTGGTGATAAGAGGTTATCTCATCTCATTGCAACAACAACATCATACTACGTTTTTCGCAAGAACAGTATATAGTAAAATTATGTTTTATTTAAATGTATAGCATTTTCTGCTGCCATTAAGTAAGTAAGTATAAAATAATTCAAATGTGTTGCCTTTTGTGAACTCAGAAATGTGGTTTAACTTCATTTAAATTAGGTCCTTTGACCTTAAATGCCCAAAAGATGAATACAATTTGAATTTCTAACCCTGGACAGAAATCAGGGAATAAAAGTGAAGACGACTCAATAAATCTTTAAATGCATCTGTTTTTAAACTTATTGTAACACAAAGCAGCTGTACCCCAGATTCGCCAAAATAATTGACAATAAAAAAATCCTGATTTAAATGACCAGATCAAAGAGTAGTTTGAGTTATTGGCACTATGGAAACGTTTGAGTTGGTTACAGGAAAAGCTTACAGTGGCTGGATTTGCTGGCAGCAACTTCTTCTTCAGGTTTGGCAGAAAACAGTTGAACGTTTGTTTTGCGGCCTCACATCTGTCAGTGTTCGGTCCCTTTGATGCTGTTTCGTGTTTTCAGCTGTTTTTGTTCTGACCCTTTGTGTTCTGCTGTCATGACGCCACGCTGTTCATCAACAGCTCATTAACACTTCCTCTGCTCTGAATTAGTTTACACTTTTCTGATAATGACTTCATAAAGTCATGTGTGGGATTAGCCTCTTTTAGATGTTCTCTTGTATTTTAAGAGCTGTATTTGATCTCATTGTTATAGAAAATATACCAATTTCTGATGGACTGTTGGCTTTAAACCAAATGATATAATGGTTCCCAACTGTTTGACTGGTGAGCCCTAAGAAGGACTTCGGGCTCACCAGTCAATGGACGTTTGTTAAAGAGGCTCTATCTAACTTTTAGGGGGGTTTCCCTCTCCTGTAGTGTTCTTTAGGTTTTAGTGCATGTCAATGGTCTGCAAAGGCTTAAATCCTTGTGCTGCCTCCATTGGACTACTTTGTTTACTTCCTGAACATAGTGACATCACTCTATAACACTTGTGATTCTATTGGCTAGCAACACATTGTACGCTAAGGAAGGGGCGGGACATCTCTTAAGTGTTGACCAATCATAACAGAGCTGACAAGGGAACCAATCAGAGGCTATATAGATAACATTTGATTGATTGATTGTGACTTTTCACCGTCTCAAGAGATAACAAACTATATAGCATACTGTTGAGTCGTGTTGTTTCAATGTTGCTGAATCTTGAGATGTGAGCGCTGATTTAGAAGTAGCCCAATTAAAATTTAGGAATGATCTGAGTGTCTACCAATCCAACCAGACACCTTTAGTGAGTATTTTTCATGAAATACTGTCTCAAACACTTTCTTGTTTTGCGTCCTGCACAGGCTGTTTATATCCAGATAGCTTTTGGCCAAGAAAGGCTTTTTCCATGAAGCTTCAAACCAGAGAAATGACCATTCAAAAGAGAATTTTTCCTCTCAATCCCAACAAGTGTTTGAAAATAAACATGGATGAATATTTACCTCAGATGCTATATAAATAAAATGTGATTGAATATGACTTTTCATTGTCTCAAGTGATTATGAACTATATATCATACTGTAAAGTTCTGTGACTTCAATGTTGCTGAACAAATGTTGAAACGTGATCGCTGATTTAGAAGCAGGCCAATTCAATGTAGGAAATGATCTGATCAAAACGTGAGTGTTTTACAATTCAACCAGTAGGGCTGTCTCGAATACAATTTTTCGGGCTCCGGATAGCGAACCGCTTCAACACGTGTATTTCGGTTAATGTAACCCAATTTGTGTTCTTTGAAATTGAAAAGGATATCGCATTGTGTTTGTTACTTTCGTTGCAGTTGTATAATGTCTTAAGTGTAATCTGGCTTGGCTTCCTATTTTGTATGGACATGCTTTTATTTTGAAGGAGAGTTAGCGCTGTTGACAGGAAGTTGTTGTTGCTATGGAAATTCCATAGCAACAACAACTTCCTGTCAACAGCGCTAACTCTCCTTCAAAATAAAAGCATGTCCATACAAAATAGGAAGCCAAGCCAGATTACACTTAAGNTACTTTCGTTGCAGTTGTAAATGTCTTAAGTGTAATTTGGCTTGGCTTCCTATTTGTTATGGACATGCTTTTATTTTGAAGGAGAGGTGGCGCTGTTGTCAGGAAGTTGTTGTTGTTGTTGTTGCTATGGAAACAACGTGACGGAGATTAATGGAGAAAAGTAATATCTACATATACAGACGGAGAAAGTAAATGATAAAGTTTATGATTAAGTGTTAGCACCCCCCGAAGAGAAACAAGCTCTTACTGTACGTTGATATTGGAGTTTTCAATAAATTGAATTTGTACCAAACAAAAATACGAAAAAGAAAAAAAAATATGAATAACGAAATTGAAACCCGAATAGTACTCCAACGAATGAATATTTGGATACAGCCCTAAATAGAACAGAATAATGTAATGTCATTATACAAGTACAATGAAAGAAAAAGCTTCTCCCTTTTAAAAAGGTGCCATCAAAACAAAAACATCACAACATACAACAACAAATACACGCAGCATACATACTTATGTAAGAATAAAGAATAAAGTGCAGTAATTATGTGAAATAAATGATAATAGGTATGTATTTATAATAATTATATATATATATATATAAATACACAGATTCACGTTTATTGCACATGGAGGATGATTAAGGGGTATGAGTTCAGGAGGTTAGTTCAATGATGGCTCTTATAATTGTTGTGAACTTCCCCCTCCGTGACAACAGACGAAAACCTTAAAGTGACGCAAGTAATGAGATCATTTAGCGCTTAGTTACTCTAATGATGTTATCAACAATTACACTACTGCATTACAGAGGAATGTAATCTGATTACTTTGTAGCACGTTACTCCCAACACTGGATTTGGGGTTTCGATCTTGTTCCAATCCACACATCCTCCCTATTTGCCGGTGCGGTGTATTTGAGCCGCTCTCCGCTGCAGAGGGTGGCGTCTCTCTGCCTCAGGAGCTGTCACAGCTGAAGGTCAAAGGTCAAGAGCAGCAAGACGAGCCCTAACAGACGCAGCAACCTGTTCCCATCAACTGCCTCCATCAGCTGCCAACATAAAGGCTCCACACACACATCCCACCCCTCAAATAAAACCCTGAAAGACCTCCTCTCTTCCAGGCCGACACAGAGACAGTTCCAGGGACACATTTGCAGCTTTCTCTGAGCAGAATGCATGCTTCACGTGTTTATAAATCACATTGAAGCTGCTTAAGGTGGTGTGAAGGTGAAATCAATAAGTCATATAAAGGGAAAAAGCTCTTTAAAATGAACATACATTGCATTAGGTTTGGTTGAGCGTAGCAACTGTAGTGTAAACATGTTTGTTGTTCTGTTTTAAGCTGACGTTAAGACATTTTGTTTGATGCCATTTTAACTATTTTGACATTTTAAGTGATTTTATATCAATAACAAACCAGTTTCTACTTGTTTACAACAAAATAAACAATGTTTAATCACATTTTAATTAAGTTTAATCGGCTATTTTAACTGTTTCCACATATAAAGTGATTGTATATCAATAATTAACCAGTGTCTGCTTGTTTACAACTAAATAAACAATGTTTAATCACCTTTTGATTAAGTTTAGCCAGATAAAAACATAGTGTGGTATAACTAACTCTCTTTCATAATGAGACTAAGTTCTTTAAATGACTATACTGTATATAAAACATTAGGTTTGGTTGGTTCTGCCTAGAAAACCAGCAACATTAGGGTACAAATGCTTGTTGTTTTTAAGCTAAAGTAAACTCTGCTGCTATTTCAAATATTTCCACAAATAACAAATCGTTTTTTGAATGAACAAATCACCAGTTTTAGCTTGTTCACATCAAACTAAACAATGTTTAATGACCTTTTAATGAGTTGAACCAGCTAAAACATGTTCTCATATCACTAACTCTATTTCATAACGAGGTAAACTTGTCAAAAATGCAACTTTAGTGAAAATATGCTAAGTGTGTTGTTGGTCCCTTTCAAGCAGGTTAACTCTGCTGCTATTTTAACTATTTCCACGCATTAAAGTGCTTTTAAATCAATAAATCAACACTTTCAGCTTGTTAACTTCAAAATACACGATGTGTTATCACCACGTAATGAGGTTAAAGCAGCTAAAAAGGTATTTCATGAAAGGGAAGACGTCTTTCAACTTGTCTCCCTGAGTACAGTACACTTTTATAATGAGTAATCTTTTTCCCCTGCCAAGAGACTGAAGGGAATCAGGACCTCGCTGTGTTATCCTAATTAACGCTGTATGCGTGTTTCTACATTATATTTTAATCTATCAAGTAAATTAAAGCCATAAATCACTCAACACCTGTGACTCCCACACCAGCATGAGGCAGACGTTTAGCTTACGAAGACAGAAAAATAAGAGCAGACGTCTGGAGGTAAACATCCATCCATGTTCATTTTCAAAGACTTGTTGGGATTGAGAGGAGAAATCTCTTTTAAATGGTCATTTCATGTTTGAAGCTTCATGGGGAAAGCCTTTCTTGGCCCAACACTATCTGAGAGAGTGTTATAGCTAGTAGTAGCAAGTATTTCATGACAAATACTCACTGAAGGTGTCTGGTTAGTAGGGCTGTACCCGAATATTCGAATATCCGAATATTCGTTCGTTTGAATACTATTCGGGTTTCGATTTCGTTATTCGGATATTTCGTTTTTGATTGAATTTAAGAGCTTGTGCCTCTTCGGGGGGTGCTAACACTTAACCATAAACTTTATCGTTTACTTTCTCCGTCTTTATATGTAGATATTACTTTTCTCTGTTAATCTCC
>NW_011333040.1:1032890-1036057 GCF_000735185.1 Notothenia coriiceps
GCGCGGGCCGAATATCCGGAGCCCGAAAAATGGTATTCGGGACAGCCCTAATTCTATTCTATTCTATTCTATGAGGACAGAAAAACAAATCAAACGTTGCTTTCGGCTTTACAGTATGGTCCTTTAAAGAATATACAGTCTGGTCATTTAAAGAATATACAGTCAGTATTGAAAGCCAGTGCGAAGAGGTGAGTTTTTTTAACAGATATTTAAACAACTAAAGAAAACATGATGTTCACTTAAAAAGAGCAGGAAACAGTGTATTGTCCTCATTAGATTAAGGATTTGTGCTGATCTGGGTTTAAATGACACATCTGTATTAATAATATCACTTCATAAAACCATAAAATCGTCTCTTTCATCAGTTTAGTTTGTTGATGGAGGCTTAAACAATACATACGCTCCTTTAATACATTCTATGTTCTTCGTGAAATAACGCTCTCTCTTGATGTATGATTTGTATAACTGAGTGTCCATTTTTTATCCTTTAGTCTTAAATAAAGAGTAGACCCACTAAGCTTAAAGTCGTTGGAGGAAAATGTTGTTATTAGATCCTGATAAGATGAGAGAAACCTCTCTAAATCCCCGTAGGAAAACTCAGCCGTCAAAGCAGCAACAGCAATAAGAGTGAGGGTTCACATTTAAATGGAAGTCAATGGGTGAAAATGGGCTGTGAATTTGTCCGATCCACTGAAGTCTCTGAGGGATCGCTTGTATCGCAGAGGACTAAATGTCTAACGTGAGGTGGAAGTGGAACATCTTCTGTATCAGTTCCTGCTTCCTGGTGTGTTTGTTGAAGGTGTCGATTAACGAGAAGCTCGCTCAGGTTCAAACAACACTTGTTGGTCTGGAGGCTCGATTTCGGGTCATGTGTGCATGCATATTGTGAGTTTCATTATGCTTGTGCTTCATTATATACAGTATAGTCATTTAACCCTCCTATTGTCTTCGTGTTCCCCCCTTACTTTGGTGTTCAAATTTGACCGGTCCTGTTTTAACTGCTATTACATTAACACAAAAAACATGAATCATCACCAAATTTCATTTAACACGCTTGCAAACGGTACATATTGTATCAGACTACTGGTATACATGAACAACTGCAGTCAATATACAAAGAACAGACACTGAACATTAGTGATGGGTCGTACGCGAACGATTCGTTCTTTTTGAACGAATCTTTGAAGTGAACGAGATGAACTGCTTCCTCCCACAAAACGATTTGTTTGTTTGAGTCGACCGCCTTCCGCCAAAAGCTAAACGAAGCTGTCGCGACGACGAACTTAAAAGAACGGCGGAAACAGTTTCAGAATGTTCCCTGCAGTTCTTTCTCTATCCCCTTTTCTTTAAGGGCGGGTCCCGTTAGGCCCCTCCGAAATAACTGGGATGTTCCATCACAACAGAGTTTGGACTCAGTTAGACAACTACCCACAAAGCGGATGAAGTATCGTTCGCATACGGACGTGCAAATCACAGAAGTCTTCGCGAACCGTTGAACGAATCAGTGAACGATCAGTGAACGAATCTTAGTGAACGGAATCAACAAGATTTGTGTCCCCGAAGGGATTCGAAATGCCATCACTTACTGAACATGTATTGCCGTGTCGCCAGCGCGTGTGGATCAATGGGGGGATTGGCACATAGGGGGCGGGCGGCATCTAGTGTTTGTGTGTGGTGTGTGGTGTTGTCGTGTCGTGTGCGTGGTGTGTGTGGCTGTGTGTTGTGTGTGTCGTGTGTGTGTTGTGGTGTTGTGTGTGTGTGTGTGTGTGTGTGTGTGTTGTGGTGTGTGTGTGTGGTGTGGTGTGTGTGTGTGTGTGTGTGTGTGTGTAGTGTGTGTGTGTGTGTGTGTTGTGGTGTTGTGTGTGTGTGTGTGTGTTGTGTGTGTGTTGTGTTGAACTTGTCCGGATGGTACTCTTTGCCAAAAAAAAATCCCAGTCAGTGAAGAGTGGGTGATCAGCATTGTTTCAATATTGTTGATGTGTAATTCATTAAATTATGACAAGTTCTCTCGCTGATATTGTATCTTTATCGTTCTACTTCTTACGCATGTTTAGAGAACCTTGTTTGTACTGAATAATATTACATAATGCTTCTCTGAATTTCAGATTTTAGACGTAAGCTCTATCTATAATAATGGAGAAAAAAAGATTTAGTTTGCAGCAGGCAGGAGAGTTTATCAGTATTTGCGATTACGCCAACAAAACTGATGAAAGCATGTCGTTTAGATAAAAACTGTTTTTTTAAACAAATGTTCGACTTTGGAGTGGGTTACTTCGGTTATTGATACGCTCGTCTTGACAATACTAAGAAAGCCACCCACTGATTTAAATCACAATAATTGTATACATTTTAATATTAGTTTTGACCCTGACCTTAACGCAATGAAGACACATTGCAAGTGACATTAATCATGCTTGTTAAGAGACTTTTGGGCACTGTCTCTGGGTTTAGAAGAAGAAATTATTTTTAAACTAAAAATTGGGGATTAATAATTAATCAAAAAAAATTGGTAGTTAATTGTTGTTGAGTGCAGGACGGTTCGGAGTCATTTCTACCTTGTCGGTCATTACTATTGTTTTGCTTAGCATCTTTTTACTAGTGTGTGTTGGTTGTGTGCGCACGTCTTTTTGTGTGCGTGTTGTGGGCGCGGCGCGTTTTGTGTGGAGTATAAGGGCAATAGTAGCAGTGTAGATCCCATCATCACTGAGTTAAGACGAGCTAAACTGCAATACACACTTAGCCCTCAGGTGTGTGCTTGTGTGTGGGTGTGAGGGGATTTTTTTATTGAGCTGGCTGTTAATGGACGTCCCCCGCCACACACGCACCACACTCTGCAATCTTTTGAATGAACCGGCCGCTGGTGTGTGTTGATGGCTAAGCTATGCTAGGCTAACAGCAAATAACCGGTGTGTAATTCGCTTAACTAGAGAAAGCATGTTAATGCTAATGCACCTTTGGAGCACTATTCTGCTACGTAAAGATACCCGAAATGGAAAAAGGAAATAAACTGCAATAGAACACAAGCATACAATTTACTTTAAACAAAAGAAATTAAAGATCATTAATAAAATGGTGAGCATAAAGTAGTGACAGTGTGCCAATGAAAGAATATTTAAACCTTATTACATTTTTAATTGAATTCGATTAAATGTAAAAAAAATCTGTAC
>NW_011333040.1:1036102-1036332 GCF_000735185.1 Notothenia coriiceps
GTATCGGATCGGATCTGATCATGGATGTTACAAATTTGACTAAATCATCCAAAACTCAATGGCAGCGGTGATCAGCAATGTGATATGTTCAAATGTCTCCTGTGAAGGATATCATAAAGCCTTAATGCAATCGAATGTAAACCAAAAAAGTTATGATTCATGGAAATAGTAAATCGGTCAGATTTGACCCCGAAGACAACAGGAGGGTTACAGAAGTTTATCTCATTGTG
>NW_011333040.1:1036344-1052774 GCF_000735185.1 Notothenia coriiceps
TGTGTGTGTGTGTGTGTGTGTGTGTGCCATGGGTGTTACAAAGTTGACTAAATCATCCAAACTTCAATGAAAGTGATCACAAGTGATAAGCAATGTGATATGTTCAAATGTCTACTGTGAAGGATATCATAAAGCCTTAATGCAATCGAATGTAAACCAAAAAAGTTATGATTCATGGAAGTAGTAAATCGGTCAGATTTGACCCGAAGACAACAGGAGGGTTAAAGAAGTTTATCTCATTGTGAAAGAGTGTTAGTTATATCACAATGTGTTTTGTGTTCATTCAAATGTGATTAAACATTGTTTATTTTGACGTTAACAAGCAGAAACTGGTTAGTTATTCATATAAAATCTCTTTATGTGTGGAAATAGTTAAAGCTTAAAACCAAACAACAAACATCTTTACACTACAGTTGCTAGTTTTGTACGTACGGTCAACCAAACCTAATGAAATGTACGCTCAACCAAACCTTTTTCCTTTTATATGTGTTATTGATTCCACCTTTAAACAACCTTTAGTAGCTTCAATAAGATTTCTAGTCATGTGTAACCAGGATTCTGCAAAAAGAAAAAATTGCATTAATGAACTGAAACATTAATAATGGTTATATTTGAGTGGAGGGGGGCAGGCTCAAACAACACTTGTTGGTCTGGATGATGTGTGCATGCATCCTGTGAGTTGTATTTTGCTCTTTGTCAAGACTGTGACAATAATGTGGAGAATTCCTCAATAATGTAGGTCGAGAGAAAAGCTCACAGTTAAAGCCACACCAGAGAAAAGCTCACAGTTAAAGCCACACCAGAGAAAAGCTTTGTCATTTCTTTATTATTCTCCGCATCCTCGGGGGGAGGCAGATTTGCATAATCAGGATATTCACTGTCAAACCGTTGAAAGCATATCGTGTTTATTCCAAAACCTATTAGTCATTTAATAGAAACACTGAGTAACCAATAAGCTTGACTTCAACTAAACCTCTCCAGTTTGTCTTTGTGGCGGCCCACCTTTTCCCACAGAGACAGATCTGTTCTACACATTCATTTTAAATCACTTAATGTGTGGAAGTATTTAAAATAGCAGAAAACTAACCGTCTTCGGTAACGTATGCTTTCAACAAACTCAACTTCAGTGATATTGATCCAACACGCTCAGCATCTTTCCTCTAGAGTTGCTAGTAGGGATGTCCCGATCACCTTTTTTTGCTCCCGATCCGATTCCGATCATTTGATTTTGACAATTTGCCGATACCGATTTTTCCCGATCCGATCTTTATGCAATGCATTAAGAGAAAAAAAAGAAAAAAAGCATTCAAGTTGTCCCTTAAGGTTATTTTTTTATTTAAATTGGATATTCTATCCAACATGGATATAGCTTCTTTCTTTCACAGCAGCATTGGATCAGTTCAGTTGTGCAGCATTGGATCAAAACAAAATAAAGCTTTCAGTACTCGTTAGCTTACTGCTACAATTAGACACTGCGCCCACTCTGTTGCCAGATTTGAGAGAAATAAGCAGGTCTATGAAAACAAGCCCCAAAGAAGCAACACATACATGATGTTCTGTAATTTGAAACCAAAACTAAGGCCTCAGGATGACTTTAAGACTTGAACATGGTCATTTTTGTTTTGTAACATTGAATACAAAATTAAAAAAAAGTATTTATAAAAAAAAAAAAAAAAAAATCCCGATCCCCGATTTTTTTCTCCCGATTCCGATCTTTTGAAAATCACGTGATCGGCTCCGATCCCCGATCACGTGATCGGATCGGGACATCTCTAGTTGCTAGTTTTGTAAGTACGCCCAACCAAACTTAATTTAATTGATGGTCATTTTAAAGACCTTTTCCTTAATATGAGGTATTTATTTCACCTGAGAACAACCTTTAGCAGCTTGAATAGGATTTATAGACACGTAAAACTAGTATTCTGCCCAACAAGAAGATCAAAAGTACACCAAGACATTTATAAGGAGAACGGGTTTTATTTGAGGGGGTTGAGGGGGACAACACCTCTGGAGTTTTTCTTCGTGACGACACACCATTTCACACAGACAGATTTGGTGCTCAGCTACGTGGAAGATGCGGGCGCTGTAACTTAAAGGCTTCTGTGTTTCCTTTCAACATAAATACTCTTGCCTCGGGGCACAGGAGCTGCTTCCTCTCATCGCTTTGTTAACGGAGAGAGAGAGAGAGAATAGATATATTTTCTCTGGCTGTTTGTCCTCCCCCTCCTCTCCTCGGTGCCTGATCCCCCCCACCAGCACCACACAGTCTTGGCCTCGTCTCAGCAAGAGCGGAGGTAGTTTCATAGATCCCCGTTTCAGGCTTCAGGCCAACATGTTCTCCATCGAGGCCTCCAGGCACATGGACCACAGATATGGATGGCAAGCCTCGGGAAAACCTGGAAAAGGTCCTGAGAGATAAAGCCTTTTGTCCACATGGTGTCTTTTTTTCTGGCAGAAATGACAACGCAATGCAAATACAAGAGAAATACATATCTATAAGATGTTTATAAGAGTATTTTTCAAGATAACAGAACAATGGTGACCTTAAAAAAAAAGAAACCAAGATATTTAAGATAGAAAATGTGGCCAAAAACAACGCAAGCTTTTCTTCCAATTTTTACCGTGACAACACTGGTGGTTTCTGAAAAGCTTAAATATTTGATATCAGTATGTAGTGTCTCTACTTTAAAGAGTCCTCTCCTGCTGATGTTCAGGTGTATATCAGTATGTAGTGTCTCTACTTTAAAGAGTCCTCTCCTGCTGATGTTCAGGTTGTATTCAGTATGTAGTGTCTCTACTTTAAAGAGTCCTCTCCTGCTGATGTTCAGGTGTATATCAGTATGTAGTGTCTCTACTTTAAAGAGTCCTCTCCTGCTGATGTTCAGGTGTATATCAGTATGTAGTGTCTCTACTTTAAAGAGTCCTCTCCTGCTGATGTTCAGGTGTATATCAGTATGTAGTGTCTCTACTTTAAAGAGTCCTCTCCTCATCAGCAGGAGAGGACTCTTTAAAGTAGAGACACTACATACTGATATACNTCAAACAGGGTACTTCATGCATGCTTCATCAGAGTGCATATCAATTGAGTATTAGAATAAGTAATCTCTATCTCAGCTGCGTAAGCAGCATCTAAGATGCGGTACTGGGTTCAGCATTGATAAATGTGCCATTGTGTTTGTTCTATATGCTTCTTGGAAATCCTAGAAAAACACATCGTTTTTTCTAGAACAGATACAGAATCGCGGCTGAAAATGGGGGTACATATCAATTGCCTTATCGCCCTTCTTTCATTTGGATCCAGAAGTACTGTGTGTAACGAATGGAAACCATTTGGAATTGGAATGGAAACGACAGAGAAAAGGAGCGTGGTACATAGAAAGTGAAGGAGGATCGTAGACAAAAATACAGCAAACGTTAGAATATAGCAATACCAAACACGCGATCCGGGAATTCGCTTCGGGGGACGATTAACAGGTTGACGGTCTCAACACAGGAATAGGCACCTTACACTGGACCTCATCGTATAGGCCGCATTCACACGGCAGTACTTTTTCCCCACCACCATGGAACTAGTTTCATTGAGGAACTTTAGTTCTCATGAACTAAGTAACAGATTCGCGATTCACACCGGAATAAGTCCTGGGGTGGATTTAGGCAAATGAAGCCGCTAACGTCCATCTTCCTTCTTCTGCTTTGCGGTTTAACTGTCAGGCTTACAAACAAACTTCACGGCGGAGTACAAGGTAGGTGGCCGGTATGAACCTTTAAAGTTGCAATCGGCCAAAAAATCCGAGAGGAGAAGAAACCCAAGATAAGAAAGAACAACACAAACTTCCGACCTCAGACATGATGGAGTTGGACTGCTGATGTTGGTGGTTTCTGCGTGCTGTGTTATACAGTGTTATACGCGGTTGTAACTGAGTTATTTAAGAACAAAAAGCAGATCTTAATACAAACTCAAATGAAATAGCAACGCGCGCTCGGAAGCGAAGACGGTAAGAAAGCGATAATCAAAAGGATTGGAGGACGGAATGGCATGCTCTCTGGCCTTATTTGACCGTAGGGCGGCTGAGGATGATGAGCGTTATCACGCCATAAGAACAGCAATGGTAAGTTATCAGTAAATCAGTAAATCATAATACTATCTAATGCAGGATTTGTGGAGTTATGTGGGTCATTCCAGAATTGGAGGACATTTCATGTCCTCCATATAAAAAATCTTGGTGACCAACTTGCATGTCAAATATAACATTTAAAATAGGGATTTTATTACATTTTTTTGGTATTATTCTATTGATATATGTCTCTTGTAATGGTAAAATCTATTTGTTAAATCATAAACATATTTTAAATAACAGTAATTTTGCACAGAAGGTGTGTCCCTCAACATGCGTTCAAACCTGTTACCCAAACCTTTTTAGATTGGCACAGGAAGTGAAAAAACTGTAAATCAGATGACACAGTAGAAGTGACATCAGCAAGCCATCTGCTAGTGCCATGGGTAGACCAAAACTAAGTCCTCTCTTTTATTTTTCATATTTTTACAATCTTTTCAGTCGTAAAAGAGTGTGGCACTCTGACCCACTCAACCCTGTTACTGATATTACCAGAATAAAGCATATTAATTTCAAAGTTATCTTTCTTGCATTAGATATCCAAGTTTGTCATTGCCTTGGAAAGTAGCATTACATGCTACATCTAGCAATAATTCCTGAGGTTAAAGGCTCAAATTAGCATTGATTTTCAACCCTGTTACTTTCAACCCTGTTACTATAATTAGAGTAACAGGGGTAATTCTTCATTGGAAAATATACATTTGATGCCAAGCTGGGCAAATCACTTTTTTTGATGGTTTATTATCTGTTTTTCCTAAATACATAAAAAAACATTATAAAATAAAAGGTTCATTTTTCAAAAATGTTGGTGTCTAAATTGTCCTCCAATTCTGACCCTATTTTAGGCATTTAAACAACATGTTAAAAAAAAAAACCTTAAAATCAAGACAAGGGAAACAAAAGTGCTGACTCATTACCAGGTTTAGGACTCATTCCTGCACCACTCTTTAATCCAAGAAAACCCCCAACAAAATGCCTCTTCCTTTCTCCCAGAAACTCAAATAAAATCCAGGCATGGCTGTCCTGATAGTGAAATATTATATTAATGTTTCAATTTCATGCATCTGGGACTATTAAATGAATATATTCTGCTCTGCATCGGGCTGTCCATTTGCAGGAAGTCTTATTATCCCAACCCAAATTAAGAGTGCAAATATCCACCAAGACTTTCTCCATATTCCACATCTCCCATTTTGGAAAAATAATGTACATCTAATCTAATAATAACCTGCTTAACAGTAGTCCAACACAATTCCTTTTCTGGAAACCAAGTGATACCATCTTATTCTGATTTATTGAATGAATGGACTTTCTTTAAATGTACCCTTCAGAAAAAGGTGTGGATTGTTTTAAATGTCTTGTTGTTGGAATTACATGACATTATTGCCTTGTCATGGTATTGATCTACAGTAATGATTCAGGCCCCCTCTAGTGGACGCACCAGTTGTGTTGTTCTCTTCCTCCTCATTGGTTTTCTGCTGCTTAGTCACCAGGGAGGAATTTGTTGTGTTGCAAGGCGTGTCTGCTTTCAGGGAAAAGAATCTGACAGAAGACAGGGAGGAAGAGAGGGGGGGGGGCTTACTGTTTCTCAACCTTTTCATAACATCCCTGTTTAACATATTACATTGCACTTAGGGTTGTAGATATCTCACTAAGCCATGCCCTCACTAGAGTGGTGTAGGAATGAGTCCTAAAACCTGGAAATGAGTTACCAATGTACCATTTCTGGTGCTTTTGGTTCAAAGTCAATGTCTTTTTTTGGGTTAGAAGCCTGAATTAAGGTCTGTGGTTAACACAAGTTAACGACATCAACTACGTCAGTAAATATCCCAATTTAAAAACAGCGGTTGCTAACAAGTGTCTAAATGAGACGACTAAACATCATCACGCCCAACATTAGCCACCTTTAGCTTAGCGGTGGTGCCATGAAGTCATGTGACCTTGACGATAGCTTTTTACCTCAAATCATAAAGTGGAGATTATCCTACTACACAAAATGTGTAGGATCATAAACGTGAGTGTCACACAGATCTTATTTGCTGCTTAAGTCCAAAGGAAAAAATCCCATTGGCTTTTTGTGAAGAGAACCCTTGCGACGCTAACTTCTTGGTCGACCAACAGAAAGTCTCTAACATCTGCTTCTTTTTCTTCTTCTGTTTAGGCGAGCCAAGGAAGTATGACTCCTCGTTCAAGGGCCCCATCCAGAACAGGTAAGTTAGAGATATGTGACTTCTGGTTTTCTCTGTGTGTAAAGAGTTTATTTGAACCCTTTTAAACTCTGCTCTCTCCTCCCAGGAGCTGCACAGACATTGTGTGCTGCATTATCTTCATTATTGCCCTACTGGGTTACTTTGCAGTGGGAATTCTGGGTAAGGAAACGACCCTGCAAGTTGAAAAAAAACCATCAAAAACCTTTGTTTAAATGCAATCTAACCTTCTTTGTTTGTGCCTCCAGCCTGGTCCCAGGGTGACCCCAGGAAGGTGATTTACCCCACTGACAGTCGAGGGCAGTTCTGCGGGCAGGCGGGCACCCCACTGGAGTGAGTCGCTTTCCAAATATAGATTATAATTACCTTCTGAGACAGTGTGTGTGTGTGGTTGGTGTTGTTTTCACCTTGTGTGTCATCACGGCAATATGTGCCCCTGGAGACAGACATGGTTTTGGGTTCTTTGCCAAGTGTTTGTGTTTGTTGGATGGATTTAGTTACCGCTATAGTGTCACAACAGAAAGTAGTCACAAACACTATATGACAGTTCAGCTCAAAGATGGGTGTGTTCAGAGCGAGAGCACGGGAAAGTACTGCCCTCTTTGAAAAGGAATTCAAAGAGGGATTATCTGATGGTGTAACAAATAATCTGGTGTGTCGGGTTACATAGACCCCCTTCCTCTTTATGCCCCTGTATGTAATTTAGTATGGATGTTGGTGTGATACTATCAGAATCAGAAACCCTTTACTCGTTCCACAGTGGGCAAATTAACGGCGTTACAGCAACAAAGGCATAGTCTGTAGGCACTTGGCCTGGGAACTGTAAGGTTGCAGGTTCAATTCCCCGAACAGACCTTAATATGGAATGTGGACTGGTACTTTAAGAGGTCTCAGTTACTGCCGTGGTGCATTAGAGCAAGGCACCGGACCCCCTGGAGGGTTTCAAAGGCACAGTGCATGTTTAGGTAGAGAGTCGACTTGCTTATTATAGAAAGGCAAGCACACATTGATTACAAAACAATTAAGTGAATACAAATCGCAAATGCTTAAACCATGTTAAAAGTATTTTTAGTAAGCTGTAATGTATACAAATTGCAAGGAAACATTTAAATTGAACACAAGTGTATATATCGCACCTCGCAAGAAGGTCTCCAGATATAACTATCAATGCTTCTTACTATAAAGACACAAACAAGTGTACTCTCCGGAGCACAACATGAGAAAATAATGATTTCCTGGTTTACGGTACTTTTGATGAAGGTCAAAAACATGAATCACACACGATGTACAGCAGGGGTGTCAAACTCAAGGCCCGGGGACCAAATCCGGCCCGCGACTTCATTTCATGTGGCCCGCAAGAGCTTGCAAAGAATATAATATGTTTATTATACGGTTAAATTACACTTTACAGAAGCAGGTTGCCCATAAACTACATGTCCCACAATGCATCTCGTTTTGTGACATGTGCACTGAAGATAATTATTTGCCCTGGGCTTCTGCTTTCAGACGTAGTTAATTACTAAGTTATTATCCTATCTGATAATAATCCAATGCAGTGGCAATAATGTAATATAATACATTATTTATATATATATATTATATATGTATATTTATATAGTTACAACCGGCCCTTTGAGTGCGACATAATGTTGATTTGGCCCGCGATGAAATTGAATTTGACACCCCTGATGTACAGGAATGTGCTAGTCAGCCTCTTAAGCCCTTTTTTCCTCTGATCATTTATAAACGTATACGTGTTTTTTAACAGGAAAAAGGGCATGCTGTTCTACTTCAACATCATGAAGTGTGCGAGCCCCATGGTGCTGCTGGAGTTCCAGTGCCCCACCACCCAGGTGAGAACAGAGGGGATTATGGGTGATGCTGCAATGATCTGTTTGGTGTTTCAGCCAATCAGAGACAGGCTCTGTATATATCTGAGAGCTATAATATATTGAGGAAAAACAGTTTAATAGGGGACCTTTAAAGTAAAAATGTACAATTCAAGATAATGATATAAGAAGTTAAAAGGAGTCCGCAATGGAAAACATACATTCAACAGAATACAATCTGTAAAAAAAGAAACTCAAGTAAAAATATAAATATAATATGATAAAACATTTATATACAAATGATTAACGCAAGTGCACAAAAAATGCACAATAAAAAATATATAGTATTCATTTTGCAAAACATAAGTTAAAGTAAATAATGTGCACTAAAATGATTAATAAAATATAATGGAAATATTAATACAAGCATTATTAGCGTAAGTAAAAAATATCCAACAAATCTAATAGAATACAAATATGTTAAATCAGCAATTTGTTTTAAAAAGGTACAATTCAAAAAAATATATATATATAATTGTATTTATTTAAAAAAAGTAAAATTGTACTACAGTATATAACATCATAAATACGTAAAATAATGTATATTACTACATGTAAAATGGTGTAGAACTCTTGCTAAGGATGTTCTTTCTATTTCACATAGTTTAAGAAGGTTTTATGATGGTGCAAAAAGTCAGAATGAGGAATTTTTGTATTGGTTTATATCGGACTTAAATCTCCTGCTGTGCTGCTTTTTTAAATTAATTAATTTATTAACACATATCCTTAACCTGACCTCCTGTTGTGACTGTCCTCCTCAGATGTGTGTGGAGACATGTCCTGATAAGTTCCTGACGTTAGTCAAAGCCTACACCAACACGAAGGACTTCGACTACTACAAGACGTTCTGCAAGGAGGGCGTGACCAACAACATGGTGGGTACAAAGACATCAAACCTGTTATTGTCTGATACACACACACACACACACACACACACACACACACACACACACACACACACACACACACACACACACACACACACACACACCCCTTCTCATCTGCTTTAAATGTTTCAGGGAATCCCAGAAATCCTGAAGCAAGGCCTCTGTCCGGCCATGCTGACCCCCAGCAAGCCCTGTGAGTGGAAATATTATATTTTATATTATTTGTATTAATCAGAATTCTTTATTTATTTTTATTTATAAAATGCTGTTTTGTGACAGTTGGAATACATTTTTTTATTTGAACACATGAAGTTAGAGTACGAATGGGCAAACAAGCTATTTCCAAATAAAATATAAGGATATTTATACAAACAAAATAAATGTTATTAAAATGTCTGATTTTAAAAAACATTGAATTACAATATTCAAATAAACATAGAAAGTTGGAGTTAAAATGTCAAACAAAAACATAAAATCTAAATATTTATATACAAACATAGGTAGTTAAAGTAAAAATGGGCACAATGCATAACATGCTTCTTATAATATATACAGTGGTGTATTGGTATTAATTAAATATAATGATCAATTCCACAGTATTTTCTACAGTATGTTGCATGTAGTATATTTCCAGAGAGTCAGTCGAGATCTGAAATGTATTCTTACATCTTCCTTTGCTTCCCCTCAGTCACTCGGAGGTGTTTCCCCGCTCTGGGCCTGAAAGGAGGTTTGATCACCGTGGGAAACAACTCTCACTTTGACGACGGCAGCGGGACCATGAGAGACGCCAAGGACCTGGTGGATGGAGTCAAGTGAGTTATCAATATCCATCATTATCAGTCTCAAACAGCTGCAACGAGCCTGTCCCAACCTGCAACCCTGCAGGGGAACTTCATAGTGCTGAAACATACTTTAGAAACGGGAACTGTCAGTCAAGAGCCTGTTTTTAAAATGAAAAAAGTAAATACAATAAAAAAAAAAAGATGAAGAAGTCAAATAAACATAGTTATGGGCTCAGAGCAGTCTCGTAATTCACACATGAACACAGAAGGATCCACACTTGTGTTTTTCAACGCACACACAAATGTGTTCCGTTTCACATTACATGTAAATAAAATCCAAATACAGAAAAAAGTTTTACATATGTATTTTTGATCCACACAACCCGCTTTCTGTGCACGGATCGCTGTGCATTCGTGTGTGGGTTTTTTGAGACTCCCCTGACGGTCACCCGATTCGTACTTGTCATTTTTTCTATCTATAGCCAATCAGATCTCTCCTCCATTCTAAGCCAATCACATGAGCGCGCCCCCACCGGGGTATGATTTCTTGCGTTCATGACGTAGCGCTTCATGTATGCATTTTGCGCAGTCCGGAGCTGACGGGTCCATGGAGCCTGCCTGCATTGAAACACATAAGTGTGAGTCCTTCTGTGTGCAAGTGTGTATTATGAGACTGTTCTGAGCCCATACATCAGGGGTGAAAATATACATGTGCAAACATTTTTTTTAACATTTTTATTTAAATACAATTAAAGTAAACATGTGCAATAAAGAGAAAACATTTAAAAGAATACAAATATATTAAAGTAAACATTTGAAAAATTAAAAAAAGATATTTCTATAAACGGATACAAGCGGCCGAGATGGGTTTTCTCCGGAGGGTGGCTGGCGTCTCCCTTAGGGATAAGGTGAGAAGTTCAGTCATCCGGGAGGGATTCGGAGTTGAACCGCTCCTCCTTCNACTACATACTGATATACACCTGAACATCAGCAGGAGAGGACTCTTTAAAGTAGAGACACTACATACTGATATACACCTGAACATCAGCAGGAGAGGACTCTTTAAAGTAGAGACACTACATACTGATATACACCTGAACATCAGCAGGAGAGGACTCTTTAAAGTAGAGACACTACATACTGATATACACCTGAACATCAGCAGGAGAGGACTCTTTAAAGTAGAGACACTACATACTGATATACACCTGAACATCAGCAGGAGAGGACTCTTTAAAGTAGAGACACTACATACTGATATACACCTGAACATCAGCAGGAGAGGACTCTTTAAAGTAGAGACACTACATACTGATATACACCTGAACATCAGCAGGAGAGGACTCTTTAAAGTAGAGACACTACATACTGATATACACCTGAACATCAGCAGGAGAGGACTCTTTAAAGTAGAGACACTACATACTGATATACACCTGAACATCAGCAGGAGAGGACTCTTTAAAGTAGAGACACACAGCCAGTTTAAATCATGCATATCAAACTGCCCCTAAAAAGGATCTCTTGAGAGACTTTGCTCAATAAAAATGTATAAAATGCAAATCTGTTAATGACGTTTCCTTGGAAACGGAAATGAGGTCAGGGAAGTCTCTGCAGTCTGTCTTTATCTCTTAGATATCGTTGATTTATCAATTGATAGATGAACGCAGACGAAACAAAGCTGCACATTTAACAAAGGGCAGAAACTCCATGTGAATGTTGTAAGAAGTATGAAGTGTCAGGAAAGAAGACTCAAGATACCTCAGATTCCTACCTCAGTAGTTTCGGAGCTAACCATGAGTCGTAAATAATGTGGGATTTATTTATTATTGTAAGGTTAGTGGTTTTGACATGATGTTTAAAACAATCCTATCTATGGTATGTTGTGTATCTTAACACCTCCTTGTCTATTCTTTGTTTGAAAATGTGACTCTAAGACCCTCTGCAGACCTTCTGAGTTTTGTACTTAAAATAAAGACTGTCTTATTTTAAGTATCTTCATTTCAGTATAACAGGAAGGTTTCCTCACCATTTCATCATTACTTGTTAGTTGGTATTGGTAAATTCCACCACACACACACACACACACACACACACACACACACACACACACACACACACACACACACACACACACACACACACACACACACACACACACACACACACACACACACACACACACACAGCAGCCAGTCTCCATGGGAACTGCATCGTGCATCAGACTGTCTCGATGATTAATTTATGAGCGTCTTCACAGTAAGACAAAGCAACACTTCCTGTTTCTCCTTCAACTGTTTTGTTTCATTCAAAGATTAAATGCTCAGTAAACTTCATCCATTGAGCAACAAAACAGCTGATTTTTGCTTGACCCTGCTTTCTTCAAAACATCTAAAAAAGTGCATTTGAACCTGCTAAACACAACATGTTATTTAAAGTGGCAAACAAATATTTATACAAATATTTATAAACCGTAGAAGTAAGAAGATTAAACATGTCCACATTTTTACTTGTAGGATTAATCATGCCAGAGTTGGAACCAATTCCAAAATGTTGTTTGCAGTGTAAGAGTCATGTGATCAGATGGATCCAACCTCCCTTTAACTCACTGCGTTTCGTGCAGTATAACAATGTCTACTTGTCCTTATGTTCTTTCGCCTGTTGCTTTTTACCAACAATATATTTATAATTAATGAATAAAATGTATGAAAAAGACTGTAAGAAAAGGGAGGCTGTTCATCCATACACCTGGCTCTTAAACACATATCCACATCGGCAGCCTCTGCACCAAAAGTGATTTTCAGCAGCTCAGATATCAGGCGTCCTCATTAAGAGACGTACCATGGATATAAATCTGTTTCATGGATGTGATGCCACACACAGATCCAAACCAAAACCCCAAGCAAGCATCCAGCGTTTAGACTGATCCCATCTCCACATGTCTCCAAAATCCATTCATGATTTCTGAGGATTCTTCACCAGAAAACCAACAAACACATCTCACTGTTGACAACAAAAACGGTACTGCGTGTTAGATACAGATAGATCTAATGTACCATTGGAAATAAGGTCCATAGAAGTCAGTGTGGAGCAGCTTTCAATGCTTATGTCACTGTTGATAGATATCTCGTTTGACACATGTACAAACGGTTTCTAACGGAGACAATCGACCCAGACGTCGCTGAGCTGCAGAGATGATAAGAGCTGTAGATGATAGGAAAGGAGCTTCAATGCTTCCTTTGTTATCTCCTTTAGGAAACACCAGACCATCTTTTAGGAAAGGAGATACAATTCCTAACAGTCACAGCATTTAAAGTGATGAATAATTTAAACATCGGATCGTGCCACCTTTAGCTTAACGGTGGTGACGTGAAGTCATGTGACCGTGCTGTAGTTCCTTTATAGCCCAACATTAGCCACCTTTAGCTTAGCGGTGGTGACGTGAAGTCATGTGACCGTGCTGTAGTTCCTTTATAGCCCAACATTAGCCACCTTTAGCTTAGCGGTGGTGACGTGAAGTCATGTGACCGTGCTGTAGTTCCTTTATAGCCCAACATTAGCCACATTTAGCTTAGCGGTGGTGACGTGAAGTCATGTGACCGTGCTGTAGTTCCTTTCAAGCCTAACGTTGCTTTTTTCTCCTAGAGATTACCTTTGGCATTAATAAGGTTATCCTGCTATTTTCTGCAATAGTTAAAAATGGAAAAATCCCATTTGCTTTTTGCGGCGGTAGCAATTGTGGTGCTAACTTCCAGGTTAGCTTAAAAAAGATATGTCATCCCTCCCACCACTGTATTGCAGGCTCAGGCCTTTAGTTAAGTTCGCAGTGTGTTATCTGAGGTCAGCGTGTCAGGAGCATCTATTATCTAAGCAAATTCAGCGTGCGGTTCTGAAAGAAATACCTCAGGGAACATTAGCTCCACTTCAGTAAAAGCAACATTACTTAACAGTAAACAAAATGCAATGAATAAAAAAGATCACAAACACAAACATAATGGTTACAATCAATTTTTTTCACATTGTTAGGGCTTTCAATCTCTCCACCTTACTACCAACGGATGTATATTTTAACACATCAGATCTTGAGTCTAGACATTGGGTATGATTTTTCTTCTTTGGCCTCTTTGCATCTAAATAATGAATGTGGTCGGGTGGATAATGCTGCAGAAATCATTTACCACATGAGCTCTTAGAGAAGTCACAACTTCCTGTCAGAGGGAGCGTCAGAGCTGCCTTCATGGGCATGGTGTGAGAGCAGTATTGCCACACTACAATGCAATATATATTGTCTGAAAGATGTTCAGACACGAGTTAAACCGTTTTGACTTGAGGTATTTCCATTAATCCATGTAAAGAAGTTGGATTTAGAAAAGGGAGGCCTTGCCAACTTCCTTATGTAGCTGTATAGGACATTATTGAAAGAAAGAAGTGTGTCAAATTTAAAATCCACACTTTGCATAGTTATATTTGCACAACTGATATATCAAAAGCTCCCTGCCTTCACACACACCTGTATAATCAGCTGAAGGTTCCACAGTAACACCCATACACACACCCTGTCCTTCCCCGCAATGTTTACATGCTGATACTACCGCTGCAGTTTCACTCAACACAACTTAAAGACATTTGTTTTAAGAGAAAACCTTAACAGATAATCCTTCAATCACTTCACTTGATACAGAGTGAAGACAGAATGATAAGAAAGTAAGAAAGAGACAAGTTACCATGTTTTCCATAAAACTCTGCTTCCTCCGGCATGTTTAAAATCCTGTCTGGGTTGAAATGTACTGAAGAAGCCTTTTTTTTCACTCTTTCCACCGCCTCCTAAACTGGGTCACTTGTTCCTCGCTGTGTGAATGAGGGAAACTGGAGTATTGTGGAGGGAGAAACCAGTCCAACCTGTCCCTGAATGGCAGCCAGCAGCAGCAGCTCTACTCTCTCTGTGTTTATCCTGAAACAACAGCCTCTTTCCAATCTGTGCCCCACCTGTGCATCTCCCTTTTTATCTCCTCCCACTTCCAAAATACCTTTCTGGGTGTCAGGTTTTCTCAGTTTCTGTCTCAAAACGAGCAGGAAGGCTGCGAGTGCAAGAGACGAGGCGTGGACGCGTGAATGTGAGGGTGGGGGGTGTTTGTAGTGTGTGTACGAGGAGAAAAACTAACGAGAAGTTGCTTAGATGTTATCAAAAACATGTGTTTGCAGACAGTAAGGAGGTTTCCTGCTGCTCTGTTTCCCCCAGTGGTGTTTTCTGGAGCTTCAGTGAAAAACAGCATGATTACATTCAGGTGTGGGTGATTAGGGCAGCAAAAACAACAGCCTGTGCAGTCAATAATAAACTCAAGAATACATGTTTTGTGTTGTAGAATAATTTCCTTTCAATTGGTGTTGAAACCGTATGAAGCTTTTGTTTTGTTTTTGTATTCATGCAGAAAATATTTCAAGCTTTGGGGTTTCAAATGGAGCAAACACAGTGACATCTGCTGGTTTCTAAACTGTATAGAAGGCTATGAAGAATGGTGGTATTCAGTCCTTTACTTAAAGGTGGGGTGGGTAATTCACTTCAGAAACACTTGTTGTTATATCCCATGGAAGGCTCTTAACATCCCGATAGCAATGAATATATTAAATGCTTTGACAATAAATACATACAATAATATCATCTGTGGAAGCCGTGGCGCTGTAAAAAGCACGACCAATCATCTGAGCCGACCCGGCTAAAGTAACTGGATGGCCTACCTGCCTGTCAGCCTTCCATCTGTGCACAAACTTATCTCGTGCCCTCATTGGTCATGTGCGCGTTCGTGTGTGTTGGAGGAGGGGCTCTGTAAGGAAGTCTGAAGAATTTTTCCGGTTGTGTATTTTCTAATTCTAGCGCACTCGAGCTGGTTTCTTTATTCTTACCTACCCTACCTTTAAGTAAAAGTGCTTATACAACAATGAAAAAATACTCTGTTACGATTAAAAGTCCCGCATTGGAAATGTTACTTAGGTAAAAATAAGTTAGTATAATCAGCTAAATTTACCTAAAGTTATAAATGCAAAAAAGTCTCAAATAAAAAAAAGATATATTCAAAATAAAAATACCTTAGTTAAAGGTGGGGTAGGTAATTTTGGAGAAACCAGCTCGAGTGCGCTAGAATTGGAAAATACACAGCCGGAACAAATCTGCCACTTCCTTACAGAGCCCCTCCTCCAACACACACGAACACACACATGACCAATGAGGGCACGAGATAAGTTTGTGCACAGATGGAAGGCTGACAGGCAGGTAGGCCATCCAGTTACTTTAGCCGGGCCGGCTCAGATGATTGGTCGTGCTTTTTACAGNCGGCTTCCACAGATGACATGTTTTATGTATTTATTGTCAAAGCACTTCAGATATTCATTGCTATCGGGATGTTAAGAGCATTCCATGGAATATAACAAAAAGTGTATCTCGAGCCGGTTTCTCAAACTTACCTACCCCACCTTTAAGTAAAATAAGTAGGTATAATTAGCTAAATGTGATAAAAGTATTAAATGTAAAAGAAACCAATGCAAAGAAATCTAA